>NC_083105.1:59000728-59207060 GCF_949774975.1 Lagenorhynchus albirostris | reverse complement strand
CCCCACTGAGGTCTCCCCCATCCCAGCAACTCTAGGGAGCCAGGCCCTCCCTTATGCCCTAGTGGTTTGGCAAGTCGCCCCCGACCCCACAACTGTTTGGTTTTATGGCTCTGAACAGAAGAGGGGGAGACCGGTTTATTGGCAGATGGGTCATAAAAAGCTGGGGGCTGAGGGGAGTCCTAGTGGCCCGCCCCCCAGGGAGAGGCACAGGAACCCAGGCGTGCATCCGGGAGGCTGAGTGCCTCACACTGCCACCAGTTTTTCTGTGACCCTAACTCCACAGTACTGGTCAGGGCTGTAAAGAACTCTCGGAGGACTAGGAAACTAATCTGGGGTGGGGGGTGGGAAGGCCTAGGATCTGGTCTTGAGTTCCTCAGTCTCCCTTCTGCTCTTAAGGCGTCTGCTTTATAGAAGCTAGGGTCAGTCTGAGACTGGCTGAGGGCAGGGGTGGGGGCGGGGATACCAACAGAGTTAGAAACGGAAAGTGGTAGAGGGATTCTGAAAAGAGTTTGCTGGAAGAAGGTGAAGGGTGCAGAGGAAAAAGATACTTTGGTCTGTGTGGTGCAGTGTGTGAGGATTTCCAGAATGAGTGATGGAGCTGAGGACTTCCCTTGCTCATTCTATCCCTAGCATCTCTTAACCAATAGGCCTGAGCCCAGAGTTAGCTCTGGTAATGGGGATGCAGGAAGTGAACAGACACTGCACGCACAGTTTGGGAAATGCCGGTTAGACTCAGGGGCTGGGGAGGACGGGGAAGGACACCAGCAGGTGGGGTCCCACCTCGTCTTCTACCCTTCTGCCACTCCGGGACTTGGATAACTAGGGAACTGGGTCTCCATCCAGGTATTGTACGTCCCCTTTAAGAGCCAAGCTGAGCTCTTAAGGGAGGGAGGGGGAGCCGAGGGGCGGGGAGGGAGAGAGGGGAAAAGGAAAAAGAGACTTTTATAGTCTAATCCCCAGGGACCCGCTTTAATAAGAGACTTGTGCTCTGCTAATCGGGGGAGGTGTTTGTCAGCAGCTATGGCCTCTGCTCCCCTCCCCCTTCCTCCCCTCCCCCAGCCCTCAACCCTGGACCCCAGCCCCCACCTCTCCTAGGCTGCAGTGCCTGCCCTAGTTCCTCCACCCTCTCAGGCTCTCCCACCACAGCCTTCATCCTGGGAACCCAGCCCCCTTGCCCTTCTGGGAGCCAAGCCCAGCCCCTCAGCTTCTCTCTCTCCTCCCTACACCAAGAGGCCCCTGCCCTCTCAGTCCAACCTCCTGCCCCTAGGCCTTCCAGCCAGGGTAAGGAAAGTGTGTTTGGTGTTTGGGAGTGGGGCGTGAGGGAAGAGGAGGAGGTGGTGAGCAGAGAGGGGGTTGGGCTTTTGCTGAAAATAGTGCAATGACCTCTCTCCAGAACAGAGCCGCCTACTAAACCTGACCTGCTGCCTGCCACCAACCCGGATCAATCCAACACAGATGTGGCTCCTTCCCCTCCCTTTGGGAGCTGGGCCTGTGTGTGTGTTGGGGACTCTCTCAAGCCCCTTGTTTCCCTCTGTGGCTCTACCTGCTTCTTTGTTCCTCCCTCTGTTTCCTTCCAACCTTTCTCTCTACCCCACTAGTCTTAGCTACTTCCCTCCTTTCGGCTTCTTAACCCCCACTCACTCCTTTTGCATCCCTCCTCCTCTCCCAGTGTTCTCCAGTTCCCAAACCTATTTCTTCTCCCCCTACCATGATCTTCCACTCTCTTCCTTCTTTTCTCCATTTCTCTGCCAGTCTCTTCTAACATGCCTTCATCTCTGTCTCTTCTCTATTCTTACCTCCCTCACCATCTCCAGTCCCCTGTTTCTTCTCCTTTCCCTTTTCTTTCTCCAAATGTCTTCATCCTGTCCCCCTGTGATACCAACTGTCCTCATATCCAGTGGGGGAGAAGTGTATGGTGATTCCCGGGGGTGAGGATGGGGGACTCTGCCTGAAGGAACCAAAGACTTAGAGAGATGGGGCCCTGGAGCCCAGTCCCCCATTACTAAGCCTTGGGTCAACTTACATAGGGACATGTGTTTAGAGTTTAGAAAACTAGCGATAAACCAACTGAGAAACTACTGCTATTTTCACATTATTTAATGCTCAGCACTCCTGTGAAGCAAGGATTATTGTCGGCAGCACTGAGAAGCTTGGTGAATAAGCTCAGATACTGGTTAACGAGTCAGGCAGTGATTAAACCCACTGCAACTGTAGTCAAAGAACAGTGTTTAGATGCCAGGAAGAACTTTCAGGCACTTGCCTATATAATTTAAGATTGGGAGTTTAGGGAGTTCATTCAGCATGCACTTACTGAACACTGCCCGGGTGCTATGGGAGGCAGTAATGCTACAATGGTGAGCAAAACAGAAACAGCATCGACACAGTGTCTACTCTCATGGAGGTTAGTACCTAATGGTGAAGACAGGCAGGGAAATAAAACAATCCCTATACTGAAATTAGGCATAGCGTGCTATTTGGATTGTTGCTTGCCACTCTCCATCTCACCAGCAGCTACCCTGCCCCAGGGACTCTCCTAATCCCCAATCTCCACTCCCCAAACCCTACCCCACGGCACTATCACTGAAGCTCCAGCTGGAGGATAACTGGACTACCAGTGCCCTGGGACTTTCGAAAAGAACCAAGGGAAAGCTGCAAAGGAACTTTTTGTCTTGTGCCCCGAATATGTGAAGATCTTTAAGTACTCCTCCCCATGTCACTTGAAGTATCCTCCTTCTCCTAGGGTGGGGGTGGGGGAGTGCTGATGAAACAACAGATGATAAATTCTCCATGATTATGCAGACCTGGGCATGATACTAAGGGCTTGGACTTCCTGATCATCCTTACATCGCTCTGGAAGCTCATTCCTGACTCTTCCTCAGGCTATTTAGCGTGAGAATGGATATTAATATCCAATAGAAACATGATTTAGGGCACTCCCAACTGATTTAAGAGATTAGAAAGGGGAGCTGAGAGGAGATGAAATGGAAGCAGAGGCAGGTATTGAGAATCATCCTTTAAACTCAAGAAGGGTCAGTTTACGATCCAAAACAAGGGGAAATTGGCCAAAATGTAAAGTTGGGATGTTAAACCTTTGTAAAGACTTATTGGCACTGGACTGAGAAACCAAAGGAAGCTTAGGGGAGAGAAGACTGATTAAAGTTGATATGATGTGCTGAATACTATTTCTGATGCTTTGGGAAAGTAGGAGAAAAAATACATGAAGGTAGTGCTTCCCTTTCTTAAAAGTGGAGGCATTAATGGTGATGAGGAAGCAGCAGCTGAGGGAACTTTTCT
Organism: Lagenorhynchus albirostris; assembly: GCF_949774975.1. NCBI lineage: Eukaryota > Metazoa > Chordata > Mammalia > Artiodactyla > Delphinidae > Lagenorhynchus > Lagenorhynchus albirostris. The sequence continues at coordinate 59,203,766 of NC_083105.1, read as the reverse complement.
CAGGGTCAAGGGACTGAGCAGTCAGATGCATGGGGAGTGTTTGAGTAGTTCCATTCTCTTGGGTGTGTTATTTCTGCTGGGAATGATGGAAGAAGCCTAGATTTGAATTCTGGTTTACTTCATGGAATAAATTTAGCCCACACTCCCTATCTGGACCCTGGGTTATCCATTCCCTGAGGCCATCTGTTTCGGGGGGTGTGCCGGGCTCCACCTGGCCACCAGACAAAACAGAGCAGAAATGGGGCAAGGTGACCTGAGGACAGCAGGTGTGATACGAGCTTTGGTTTTTATGGAGAGCATCAAAGGTTCAGGAAAAGTTGGAGCCCTACATGCTAGGGAAAGTTGGAGGAAGGGAAGACTGCAGGTGGAAGAATTCCCTAACAACTATCTTTGCAGGTTATCTGGTAGAGAGGAACCTCTGCATTAGGGCAGACAGATTAAGGAAGGGGTGTAGATCAGTAAGGCCTGATAGAGCCGTTATCTTACAGGGAGAGCAGGGGTGCTGTTCTAGGTACCAGTGACATGGTAGTCAAGAAGACAGGCAGGGAAGAAGGGTAAGGAACTGGAAAACACAGGCTGAGGAGTCTGAGTTGCCAGTGTCCCCCTCCACAGACACCCTTTGCTGATACTGTGCCCCCTTCTCTCTCATCAGCCGACCCTGCGGTGCAGACAGATGGCAGCCCTCTCTGCTGCCATTTCCACTTCAGCCCCAAGGTGATGTTCACAAAGGTACTGAAGGCCCAGCTGTGGGTTTATCTCCGGCCTGTGCCCCGTCCAGCCACAGTCTACCTGCAGATCTTGCGACTGAAACCCCTAACTGGGGAAGGGACCGCAGGGGGAGGGGGCGGAGGCCGGCGTCACATCCGTATCCGCTCGCTCAAAATTGACCTGCACTCACGCTCCGGCCACTGGCAAAGCATCGACTTCAAGCAAGTACTACATAGCTGGTTCCGCCAGCCACAGAGCAACTGGGGCATCGAGATCAACGCCTTTGATCCCAGTGGCACAGACCTGGCTGTCACCTCCCTGGGGCCGGGAGCCGAGGGGCTGGTGAGCAGGGAGCCTGAGATACTGGCAGATATGTATAACCTGGCCCTGAGGAGGTGGGGTGTTGGAAATGGTAGACCAGAAACGTAAAGTGGGTTAGGGACCAGCATTATTTTTCTAGGGCCCAGAGCTGATTCTAGAGGAGAGTTAGGTGGTGGTAATGGGGTGCTATCCCTTTTCAGAGATCCAAGGGGGCAACAGTTGAAAACTGGATTTGCGGTGAAGTAAATCTATTTGAGTAAATAGATTCATGGGACAACAAAGATGGGCTGTTGTTGAGACCTTGGGCCAAGGGGCTGATGAGGATCAGGTTGCCAGAAGAGACAGAATTGGGGAAGGTGAGTTGAGGGAGAGGTGGCTAGCTGGCAAGAAAAGTGGGTAAAAGGCAGGCTGGGGATGGGAGCGTTGGAGAAGCTGAGAAATCAATAGTCTCTGTTCTGATGCCCCTGTTGAGGGGCAGGTGAGTAGAAACAGGGAGTAAGAGCTCTGCCAGGCTCTATCACATCTATTTCTCCTCTCCCTCACCCCCAGCATCCTTTCATGGAGCTTCGAGTCCTAGAGAACACAAAACGGTCCCGGCGGAACCTGGGCCTGGACTGCGATGAGCACTCCAGTGAGTCCCGCTGCTGCCGATACCCCCTCACTGTGGACTTTGAGGCTTTTGGCTGGGACTGGATCATCGCACCTAAACGCTACAAGGCCAACTACTGCTCCGGCCAGTGCGAGTACATGTTCATGCAAAAGTATCCGCACACCCACTTGGTGCAACAGGCTAACCCAAGAGGCTCTGCTGGGCCCTGCTGTACCCCCACCAAGATGTCCCCGATCAACATGCTCTACTTCAATGACAAGCAGCAGATTATCTACGGCAAGATCCCTGGCATGGTGGTGGACCGCTGTGGCTGCTCCTAAGGTGGGGGACAGAGGATGCCTCCCCAGCAGACCCTACCCCTAGACCCCCCAGCCCTGACCCCCTCCCCCCAGGCCCTAGAGCTCCCTCCACCTCTTCCGATGAACATCACACCTTGTTCCCTGCCCAAGCAGTGTGCAATACAACCGAGGGAGGCAGGTGGGGAATTCAGGGGTGAGGAGTTTGGGGGAAAGGGGGAAGAAGAGGGGGCATGGTCAGGTGGGGAGTTTTTGAGGTTTGAGGTGAGAAGGTTTGGCAAGAAGACAGAGAGACGTAGAGACAGAGGTAGTGCAGAGGAATAGAGACAGAGGAACAAAAAGAGCAGCAGTGAGAAGAAGACAAAGGGATAGATGCAGAAGAGACAGAGACTAGGCAGAGATAAACCCTGAGAAAGAGACAGAAATGCAGTATTGAGAAAGCCCCACACCAAGCCTCCTTTCTTCCACTGGCAAGGTGAGGGGCTTGGTATGGTCTGGGGAGATCCCCTGACTACCATTCTCAGTAAGAGAGGAAATCAAAACCCATTCTTAGCTTCTTCCCTTTCTCCCTCCAGCAGTGGGTGGGGGAAGGGAAGTGAGGGCAGGGGCAAAAGTGAGGATTTGGGAATTTTATTTATTTATTTATTATGACTTTTCATTTTTTGGTATTTGGCTTTACTGAAATAGATGGGCCCCTGCCCACTGTGCCCTATTTGTCCCTTATCTCCCAAACCCTGTTCTTCCTCAATACTCACCTACTTAAGCACTTGTTAAAAGCTTCCAGGGTTGAGAATGGGAGTAGAGGGCAAGAGGGCTGACACATGGAAGTTTCCAACCCAAAATCACCCTACTTAACCTTCCTGAGCCAAACGGGTTGAACTGAATTCCAGCAGTCACAGAAACAGTAAGAGGTTAGGGTTTAGGAGCTGGGGGGGGTGGGGGGTGGGAGGGAGGGGCTCAACATCCAGTATCTGTATGAGAGCCACGAAACTAACCCTCAGGTCTACCCTCATAGTACTGACTTAGGCACAGGTGTGGCCTGCTTATGCCCAAATTCCCCCCAGCCAAGAGAGAGACCAAAGAGCCTGTGGAATGCCTCTGCTCCCAGCCTCTATCTTCAGGTCAATAAAAAGAAGAGTAGAGAGAGCCCAGAGTCCCCAGGTCTGGGAAGGGTCAGGAGGGGTCAAGAAAGGAGTTGTAAGGAGGCTGAAGGTTACAGGGCATTTGAATCCAAATCACTGCTCTGGGCTAGGGAATAGAGCCAGCAGACCAAGGTGGAAGGGATTCTGGAAGGGGGACATTTTAGTCCCCCAACCCCAAAGCTCAGGGTGGAAGGGGGTAGAACAAAGGAGCAGAGTGTCTATAATTATTTTTATCTTTTATTTTTGGAATCTAGCAGTACCTGGCAGCAGGGAGGGGACAATACAAGTGGGGAAAAGCACCTGACAAGGCCAGTTAGGGCAGAGGTTGGGAAGGATGGAGACTCCCTGGTTTGGAAAGCTAGGAAGCAGGCAGGGACTGGTTGCCACTCCAGGTCACTAGCTGGGCCTATTCATTCCTCCCACAATCCTGACCCACCCTCCTCTGGACTCACTGTGCCTCAGTTTCTTCCCCTCGATGGAATGAGAAATAGCAGCACCCGCCACAGCCAAGAGATGAATTCTGAGCACTTACCACGGGCACTTTATGGACATAAAATACCTCTCGCTGTGGGACAGATAACCAGGGCACCAGAGTAGTGGTGAAGAGATGTGAGGCTTAGAGGAGTCACAGGCTTCAGAGTACACGTTCCCCTCTGCCTCCCAGCTGGACAGTGCCTGAAGACAAGGAGCTGAGAACCTCCGGATCCACACCCTATCCGTACCTCACCTCCAGACCTCTTGGCTCCAGGCAAGAGCCTAGAGCATGTCAGGAGAGGAGGGAGAAAGAACCTTCAGCAAAATAGTCACTCTAAGTAAAGCCAGCAGTTGTGGGTCTGATGCAAACAGTACTGAACTAAAGTAAGCCCAAGCTGGAGAGCTGACCTGGAAGGCTTGTTCTTCCCAAGAGCATGACTTTCCTGCCTGGCCCAGCTGGTGGAAGGGGCAAAGGTATGTGGCCACCCTTGGAAAGGTGATGTTGGTGAGTTTTGGCATCTTATTCCCATTCCCACAGTGAAAAAGTGAGATATTTCGGTACCAGAACGGGCAAGGGCTGTTAAGTGTTTCAACTTGCCTCCTCCCAGATAGCAGCTATACTAACCCCCAGCCTCTCCTCTCTGGCCCCGTTCTTCATCATTCCTTATGCCCCAATCTTGGAGAACAAGATACACCTGACCATCAACACCATTCACATTTCCTTGGTGGAAAGGAACAGAGAAGTGAAGAGCAGAAGACGCCTCCTCCAAGGGCAAATGCCCGTGTCTCTTGATCTTGGCACAGGGTGGGGGCTGGGCAATAGGCATCAGGTGACTTCCCTCTACAAATTCTAGAGAGCTGGGGCATTAGACTTGGGGGACACTTAGAATATGCCCCTTTAATGCCACCAAATAAAGACCTTTGGGGGAGGGTCTTTCTCTTATGAACATAAATCTATGAGTTGAAGTCTCATTCCCCTGGTCCTCCACACCCCCAAAGAGGCATGGGGTAAAGAGGCTTGGGGGCACAGCCCAGCAACCTAGTGGGAACTAGTACTCCCCTCTCCCACCTTATGATGTGTGTGGACCTGGCCAGTGCCCCTCTGATCATAATTAGTGTAATTATTATTTGTGTATTTGTTACACCGTGTGCGTGATTGCCTTTGTTTGTTAAGGGTGTCTGAGGAGTATGGGGCTGACGGGCACTGGAATGCCGGGAAAGGACTTCTTCACTGAGATCAAGGCTTCCTGGAGGAAACCACTGCAAAAAGGCCATCAGGCAGTTTTCAAGTTATGTGACAGAGGGCAAAGATGGCCATAGGGTGCTCTGAGTTTTGGGATGGTCACATGACACAATCCAGCACTTGAACCTGAAAAAAGAAAAATAAAAGCAGTCAAAGAGTTTAGAATTCAGTGATGAGCTCTCCTCCCTAATCAAGCGCCATGTTTACACCTTGGAGACCAGGAAGCAGAGGATCTGAGGGAGAATGAAACTTTGTGCTCAAGGACTAAGAAGATGGGGGTCTTGGAAGCAATGAACACTAGGGTCATTTGGGATGAGGGCTGGGACATGCAGCCCAAGGGAGGTTGGGCAGAGGATGGGAAAGAAAGGGAACCTAGTACAACGCTTCACTGGAGGCTTGATCCTAAACAGTCCCAAAGACTACAAAACCCTCTCCCAGCCTCCACAGAACAGAAGATCTAAAAGTCCTCTTGAGATGGTCCAGCTAATGTCTATCCTATTCTGCAGTTCCCTGACCCTAGGTTTCCTCAGCAAAATTTCAACAAAATCCACAAACCAACCCAACTTTGAACTTCCAGTGTACCAAGAGTGGTTAAGCATCTTAAGTGTTCTTTGATTCTACTATAAAAATGTTGCCCATATACCTAGAGCACACTTCCCAGGGCATGAGAGTGGGGGGTAGCAAAGGAATCTTGCTTTATAACTGAAAAGACAGGAAAGTTCCTGTAACATCAATCTGATCCAGAATGGGGGACAATGTGGGTTCAGTGTGCCACCATGCTTTCCCTGTCCTGTCAGTTCTGTCAGCAGATTGACCCCACCTCAGACCAACTACAAGTTGAGGAGGACTGAAGTGCTACATTGTATCCTCTCCCCAATGAACTGCTTTATCTACATCTGCCCTTAACTTTTGGCCTGAGCTAAAAATAGGTTCCCCCCCTCCATTGCTCATTGTTTCCTACATTGAGAGGACACACAGAAGAGACTGCAAGATGACGTTTATCCCCAAACATCCTGCAACCTAATGGATGAGGAGCTGACCTATACTCGGTCTTTGCCTGTGTCAGGGGCCCCAAGCTAAGAACCAGCAGGCAGTGGCACTTAGAGCTTCTGGCGTGTAGTAAGGCAGAAGCAGGGAAGTCGATGCCCCCAGCCACAACGTCAGCTTTCCTGCCAGTGAGCTGGGGGTAAGGGAGCAACTGGGACTCCTCCTATCTCTTCCCACTCTCTGAACCCCCAAATGCATCTGTATATGTGGTATGCAATACACATACACACTTGCAAACTAGTCCACTCAGACCCCTACCCTCTAGCTGGAACCTACTCAAGGAAAAGAAAATACTTCTATTGTAAATCACCTAGTAAAATTAAGAGCCAATAATTACTGAATGATTACTCTGCAAACTATGGTAAGAAAATTATGCTCCGTACATAAATATGATAATATCAGTTTTCACGGCAACTTTCACAATAGGGGTGCTACTGGCACAGAGTCCAGAAAGAGTCAAGAGTGATTAAGTAATTTGCCCAGGGTCTTGGACCCAGCTGAGCTAGTGTGGTAGAACAAGGAATTACACCAAAGTAGTTGCTATACAATATTTCATTCTAATCTATTAATAGTGATCCGAGAGGTGGAAAAATTAAAGGCTGGGACAACTGAGAAAGGAAAAGAAATAAAGAGAAAGCTGGGAGTACTTTGGGCTCAAAAAGGATCCCCAAAGTTGTAAAACCTGACATTTTTCAGTCCCTTTGGAAGGGAAAACAAGAAGTGTGGACATGTTGCAAGAGAGGGGGGACATTAGATTTTGGATTCCAATAATCAGAGGTGAGTGACACTGTCAGGGTCCCTCATAAAAGAGAACAGGGAAAAATAGCTATTCTCACTTATTTATATAAGGTCTTTCCTTCCCCCGATCTGTTTCTCATGTCAGCTATGGCAACAGGACTCAACACCAAGAAGTGTTGCTCTTATTCACATCTTCCTTCCTTATAGCCCTCATCCCCACAGAAGCTTCTAGCCTTGTATCTTCAGAAGTAAGTTCCCAGGATTTGGGGCTGGGGGAAGGGCAGTTTAGAGTGATGGTGGAGAAAAAGAGAATGATCCTAGAGAACCATAAAAAGGTGCAGATTTACAGCTGACGGAGCTGGTTCCCTCCGCATCTTTACAGACTCCCTCATTAAGAGCTTCCAGGTATGCAGAGAATGTCACAGCTTCAGAACAGGGAAAAGAAGCCTGAAGTCAGCTAACTACATCTGGATCTCAGATTAGCTACACTAAAGAGACTAGGGGATAGGAAGGAAGGGTACTTGGATCCCAGATAAAGAACTGCAAGCTTGGATGCCTGTTCTGCCGTTCAAGGGACTTAACTATTTTAAGACTGAATTAGTAAAAAAGACATAGGCATCCTGAACCATTCACACTCAAAAAGTATGTGTGGAATGATTACAATGAGACAGGAAGAGGAGTTGGAGGTGAGAGACTTCTGACCAACTTAAGAACAGCTGCTGGGATGGGATGAAAAGGGCTAGTAAAAAATCCACACAAATTGAGAAACACTGTGTCAGAGATATGGGGAAGGCCAGTTTAAGTGTGGAAAAGACTGATTTAGGCTTCAGGAAGAGAATCCTGGGGGCAGGGGTTGGGGGTGGGGAGGCTGAATCCCTTTCTGGAACATTATAGAGGATAAGGAGACAAAGTGAAGAAAACTTCTGAAGGACCTAGTGTTCCACTCCATTATCAGCATCTGCTCTATTCCTTTACCTCTTTTTTATTTTGGGTAGAAAACCCTTCCTGAATCTATGATCTCTGTAAAGCTACAAAACTGAACTAATTCTCTCTGGTTCCGTTTTCAGAGAGACAGTAAGAGAAAGGAAAAGCTAGCCTCAGAATCGGGGCCTGAAGAAAAGGGAGGCAGACAGTATAGGCCAGAGATGATAGGAGGAAGAACTTTAACCGGCATTCCTTTTTGTTCATTCCTCCAAAGTTTCAGAATGGGGCAAAATTCACAACAAATGGGCAATCTTTGGATCTCCTCATTCTAAACTTAGGTCCTTGTCCTCCAGCAACCAAAGAGACTTTGTGGAAAGAGATTCTTGTTAGGAAGGTGATCAAACCATTACTTTTCTATTAATTACAAAACCAGACAGAGGTGTTAGTAGAAATGGGAACGAGGAATTACACCACATCAACGTGGGATCTGATCATGAGACCAAAGTCTTCAGGTACGGTGCCAAGCTCTTAAGTTTTATTATCAGAAAACCAAACAAAACCCAACCTTATATAGATGTACAGAAGTAAAGATTAAGAGGAGAAACCCTATACCAACATGTCCAAAAAGATTAAGTAGCAGGTCTCACATCTACATGAAACTTCAAATGCAAACAAGCAACTCTGCTTAGGGAGAGCCAAATCTTTCTAAATAGGAGGCTCAGCAAGGAAAACGGATTTTAGTAGCATCTAAGAAACACTGCCACCAAAACTGCTAAAGTATATTTCTGCAATAGAAGACAAACTAAACTAGCATAAGGCTTGACTAGAAAATAGAAGCCTCCAGTCCACAGCTTACGTTCCCAATGATGTAGGTAATAATGCTTAATACCTCTCACATCCTGTCATACTCTGCATCCCCATACTTCTAGCTCTGAGGGGTACCCAGCCAATCTCCTTTCCTGAACTGCATAACCAACAGGATCCCACATATTGGCTTCGACTGAAACCAGACAAGTCACTCTTGAAAATAGGGCCCTTCCGGACTCCAGAATAGGGAGGGACTCTGGACTCCATTCCATTATAGACTACCAATCACTAGTCCTTGTGTTTATATCCTTTGCACCTCCTAAAACCCACAGTGTTTTCCCTATCTTATTCCAGTGGGTCATGTCAACCTGCTAAAGCAAAGATTCAGGGTGAAACTTGGCCTCTTCATGGAGGATAAAGAAGTAAAAGGATGCCTGTGAGTATGAGAGAAGGAAATAAATAGGCTTAAAGGGACATACTCAATCCTTTTCCTTGTTCTCTTTTCTAAAGGATAAAGGCATTATGGCTAATTCGCTATAATATTTGCCCCTGAAGCTCTCCTTATCTGGTCTAATCTGGCACTAAGAACTCAAAAGAGCACCTGATAAAACACACTGTTCTTTTTTCTATTTTTTTTATTAACAAGCAAAATAATAATTAAAAAACAACAACACAACAACAAAAACCTTGAAGTTGGAACTGCAGTAAGTCAAACTGCTGCTGGAGTTCACAGATGTACCTGGGGTACATGCTCCCTCACTGCAAGGCAGGACCTAGGCACACGACTGTGCATTTAGGTATATATGTGACCAGGAAGAGTTGAAGAGATGGAAACCACTGGAGAACAGAAAGCATCAAAAGCTTTTCATCAGGCAATCCCAAAGCGCTCTGCTCTTTTCCTCTTCTTTGCCTATAAGGAAGAAGCAAGAAGAAAAAAATTAGATTGCAAGACAACAGTTCCTGGCTGCTTTAATCCAAACTCACATGGACTGTCACAAGGTCCAAGAAGGAGGGAAAGCCAGGCTTATGCTTGGCAGCCAGAGATTTAATGTCTGAATCTCTCTAGTTATCCAGTCAGAGCTGGTTTGATGGGAAAGGAGAATAAGGAGGGGAGAAGACTGTGGGGAGTAGGGGGTGGGGGAGGGAGAGGAGGAAGAGAATAGTGGTAGAAAATGGAAAGATTCCTGAAGGAGAAAGGGCCACTCAGCCTTACAGCAAGTTAGCCTGGAAACAATGGATCCTTAAACAGGCTGGGAAAAGTCTTCCAGTCAGTGGGGAGATGGGAAATTTCAAAGGACAAAAGGTTGACCAATGCTATTTCATGGAGAAGGTGAAGGGGATGCCCTTCTGGGCAGTTAGGCCCAATCAGCAACTATTCCTTCGGCCTCCAAATCCACAAAGAGGCATATAAATCTTCAATGCCAACAGAATAAATGGGGGGTGGGGAGGCCCCAACATGGATCTCTTAAGGGAGGCAGTGTGGGAGAGAGGGCACAAAATGGGTGGGGGAGAGAAAGAGAGAAAGATATTTTTGTTCTGGGAGTGACTCATAAAACACTACTGAGTCCTCACTCTAACCACTGCCCTCAGAAAAGAGGGGGCTTTTTTTTTATTCCATTCACAGAGGAGGTTAAAGTTATATTAAAAAGAAAAGCCGAGTGGGACTTCGCTGGCGGTCCAGTGGTTAAGACTCTGCGTTTCCAATGCAGTGGGTGCGGGTTTGATCCCTGGTCGGGGAAACTAAGATCCCACATGCCGCATTGTGCACGGCCAAAAAAAAAAGAAAAGAAAAGAAAAGCTGAGTGCATACAAGCCAAGCTCACTTCCACCTGGATTACTGACACAATTCTTTGGAATCAAATGAAAGTCATCTGGTTCATATAAACTCCATCAGCCTCAAAAGTTACTACTCCCTTACATATACTACATATACTACCTCTCCCAATAAAAGCCACTATTCCTTTCTACTCAACAAAATCCTCATCTGCCTTATCTTGGAGGTTAAATGTACCAACTCAGTAAGCATGCCTGGTCTAATGACAGTTTCCTTGGCAAAGAGGGAGTAATTTTAACTAGAATTAAAACAAGCCTAAGTTTACTTCTAGCTCATCCTGGCAAGTCAGCAAGTAAGCAGACATTTACTTACAACAGGTAATGCTTTATTCTGAATTAGTAGCACAAAGAAGAATATAAAACGCTTTAGTTTTTTCATAGTAGAGAATGTAAACTGATCAGATTCTGAAATTTTCAGGGTTTATTACAAGATTGACTCTGATTTAATTCATAAAGAGACTATAAGATTTTGAGGGCTTCCCTGGTGGTGCAGTGGTTAAGAATCCCCCTGCCAATTCAGGGGACACGGGTTCGAGCCCTGGCCCGGTAAGACCCCACATGCCGCGAGGCAACTAAGCCTGTGTGCCACAACTACTGAGCCCGCGTGCCTAGAGCCCATGCTCCACAACAAGAGAAGCCACCGCAATGAGAAGCTCACGCACCGCAAAGAAGAGTAGCTCCCGGTCGCCGCAACTAGAGAAAGCCCACGTGCAGCAACAAAGACACAACGCAGCCAAAAATAAATAAATAAATAATAAAAAAAAGATTTTGAGTGTGTCAGGTAATAGAGTTTCAGAGGCCATCTCTAGAAGTATATGGAAAGAAGTAAATTTGGATTAAATGGAAGAAGTAACATTTCAAATTCCTCACCACCTAAGAAATTCCTATAATTCTAAACATAGGCTGCACAGGGTCTAGGTTGCGGCAGGCGGGATCTTCGCTGTCATGTGCGGGATCTTTGTTGCGGCATGTGGGATCTAGTTCTCTGACCAGGGATTGAACCCAGGCCCCCTGCCTTGGGAGCTTCCAGTCTTAACCACTGGACCACCAGGGAAGTCCCTAAACATATTCATTGTTTCAACTGTTCATGTACACCTCTGCTAATGCTTGGTCTCCATTATAGATACTCTCAAACCAGCAAATCAATATTGTCTGTCAATGCTCTGAGAAGTCTGCCAATGCTCAGAGTCTCAATGAATGTTACTCCAGAAAATGCTGGGATATAGATGCACACAAGTCTTAAAGAAACAAACAAACAAACAAAAAGCCATTCTTTCATTTTGAGAAACTATCTGTAAATAAAGTGATAAGAACAAGTCACATTTGAGGACTTCCCTGGTGGTCCAGTGGTTAAGACTCTATGCTCCCAATGCAGGGGGCCCAGGTTCGATCCCTGGTCAGGGAACTAGAGCCCACATGCCACAACTAAAAGATCCCACATGCCGCACAACTATATTTGTGTCTGGGTTGGATATGGCCTTCATTAAATGATGTAAGAAATTTGCTTGGCAGATAATCAGAAACACTGCTACTTACTGAATACTTGACATTTTACACAGAATCATTTCATGCTTAAAATACCACTTCGAGGTAGGTTTTATTATCTCCACTTTCCAGATGATGAAACTGAGGCTCAGAAAATTACTATAACTTGTAAGAAATATAGTAATACTAAGTGGCACAGTCACTTATCCAAGCTTAATTGATTCCAAATCTTGTGCTCTTTCCTACTAGGTTAACTGGCTCTTAATAGTGAATTACTTAAGTATACTGATGGAATTCAGTGGGGCCACTTTATCCAGAAAACAGATATCAAGCAAAGGACCAAAAATCTTGTCATTTAGGCACTTAAGAAGTAGGCCAGGGAAATAACATGTTTCTCCATTCTGTTTGTTTATCTTCATTTTCCCTTCAAGGGCCCTGTGAAGCATTCCAGGTATATTTTACCTCTGTATCCTCTGTGGTTCCTGTTCCAGCTGAACTTGTGACAATCCCAAATCGCTCCTTCCTCTTTTTCAGCTTCTCGTCATCCTCAGACTGTTCAGGGACAAAGAAAAGGGCTGAAACAAGCTATCCCTCCATTCACAAGGTAAATTGGAATGAAATTACAACTTATTCGCTACAATATGCTAGCCAACCTTGTGTCAAGAACTAAGGATCACACCCACAGAAAAAAACAGATAGGAAACTGAATAAGCTAGCATATTGTCCCTAGAATGACTAAAAACTTAATGTTAAGTAGGGCTTCAATACTCATAAGACAAGGAGAGTCAAGAAAACAGTAGGAAACACCCATAAAACAAATTTCTGTGCTAAAGAAATTTTTGTAGTTCAGAGATATGGAAAACTGAGGCTTTACTAATAATACCTGCAGAGAGCAGGTTGGTAGAAGGCACCCAAACTATTTGTCAAACACTGCTTTCAAGTTCCATTTTCTTGCTAAAAAAGGGAAGGGGAAGGGGGCCAGAGTGGTGTTTCTGAAGAACTTACAAAGAAAGCTAAGTGTTATGAATACCCAGCAAAGTCATAGAAGGCTCTGAAGGGTTTGAAATGATTTTGAAATAAGGAAACAGCTGTAGTCATCTCTCTGAGAGAGATGCTCTGGACCTTTTCCAAGCATCCAAGAGACTCATGGTGTCTGCCCTGTAATTGGAGAGAATGTTCCAGCATACTATGAATTGGAGCTGGCCATTCTCCTATAGCATTTTAAAGACTGAGCTACTACTGTTCACATCCAGCACTGTTCAATGTCAGAGTCTCATATATATTATATTCTCACCAGGACCTAAACCCTGCCACTTTATTTATCCCACTTTAACAGTTATTTATTTTCTCCTTTTCCACCTTCCCCTAATACCCTGTCACCAGCAATCAAAAGCCCAGCCCTAGGATTAGAAACATCTAAAAGTATGTGGGCTTCCTGGGTGTTTTTTCTCCCCCAAAAGCATTTCCTAGAACTTGACACATCTAGACAAAGATCCTATCTTCTCAGATATCCCAGGGGACCCTCTACTCCATACACACGTAACACCCTAATCATGAGCCAGGACAGTTTCTTTGACTTTATTTACAAATTTAACCAACATAAGGTCAGGTCAAACGTGCTGAAACAAACTTTTTTTTTTTTTTTTAACTGGGGTATAGTTGCTTAAACAAACTTTTGAGCAAGCTTACGTGTGGTGCTCCTGAGCTGGATTTTGTTTTTTAAAAACCCAAGAAGTTCATATTCCTGACTTACGTAGGCAGGTTGTGTCTCTGAGTGTCCCAAAAACCAGAGTCAAAAGGAAAGGCAACCAAGAGGCCTACAGAGACACAAGAACTTTTAAAATACCTTTACTCTCAACGCCAACCATGGAGCTGCCTTTGTCCCTACGACCACAGGAACCACCTCTTGGTCAAAAGCAGGGCAGCTATACAGCCTTCTGTGTTCAATCTGTCTAGCTAGCGCAGCTCTCTGAACACAGTAGTCAGGAGTACTTTCTCAGTCTTACTTTGGCTCTTTCAGCTTGAGAAACATTCATTTTCTCGCTTTTGCGCCACCTGCCTTCTAGCAAGTAAGAAAGAAGCTAAGAAAGGTTGGTGGCTATTGAAGGACTGAAGAATCCTACGCACAAGTTATCCCTTAATCACAGTGTATTACTAGAATAGAATACTGCCTACATACTTTTTCTGCCTTTTTCCTTATAACCATCAGCAAATCCACAGTAGGTACATAATTAATGTAATCTAAACTACTGTAAAACACTGAGGCAGGTTCCAAAGGAAAAAAGTCTTCCTGTCTTTAATAATCATAAATTAAAATAATAATGATTACATTATAGCCACTAACATTTATTTGGGTGCTTACTATGTGCCAGGTACTATACGAAGTTCATTACATTCAGTATCTCATTTAGTTGTTTTAACCATCTTAAACATATCAGGTACCATGACATACGTAGCAGGTCATTTTATAGATAAGAAAACTGAGGCTTTGAGAGAGTAAGTAACTTGCCCAAGTCTCACAAATAGTTAAGTGGCAGAGCCAGAAATGGAACCCAAGACATTTTACTCGAGAACCCACTTTCTTAACTTTACCAAAACCTCAGGTATCTTACCTAAGCACTTCTTTGGAAGAAGAGTAGCAGAATGGAAGTAGTGCTTAATTTCCAAGGGAAGAAGGATCACTAGGATCCTTAGCTAAAAGTAGTTGTAGGGCTTCCCTGGTGGCGCAGTGGTTAAGAATCCACCTGCCAATGCAGGGGACACAGGTTCGAGCCCTGGTCCAGGAAGATCCCACATGCCGCGGGGCAACTAAGCCCGTGTGCCACAACTACTGAGCCTGCGCTCTAGAGCCTGAGAACCACAACTACTGAAGCCCGCATGCCTAGAGCCCATGCTCCGCAGCAAGAGAAGCCACCACTAGCCGCAACTAGAGAAAGCCCGCACGCAGCAATGAAAACCCAACGCAGCCAAAAAGAAATTAATTAATTAAATTTTTTAAAAAAGTAGTTGTAAACTACTTCAACAACTTCTACATCACTCAAATGACTGGGTCAATGCAAGGATCCTACCCCCTTTCTACCATACCATATGCCTCTACTTCATAACTAACTAGGGCTCCAATTAGTAGTCTCATACTAAAGATTTTCTCAACTCAATTTGTTTCTAACTTTGGCTAATTGGCTATTCCATCTGTTGAACTGTATGAAAAGAATTAGGGTTTCCAATGAACACAGGCCTCACTATATTTTTCCTTACCAAAGTCACTATGAAGCTTTTCTTGATTTTGTCTACCACCACTAAGATAAAAAGTGAATAAGGGATATAAATAGAGATTTCAAAATAAGAACCTCTATAGAACATTCTAGATGAAAAATTCTCCATTTCATTAAGCCTCCAGGCCAAGGAGGAAACAGCTTCAAGGGAAATAAAAGGAGCATACCATACCTACCCTTCTTGGGGATAAGCAGGACTAGATCGTATCTTGCTGAACTACCACTATTTACTTTTTTCATTCAATTCAGCGCTAGGGATACTTCAGCACATTCACATCACAGAGGGAGATGTTACTGCTGAAACCTATCTACTCTCTCTGCACAAATCTTGGGGCCATTCCCTTCACAAATCTCATCACAAAGCCTACATCCATTTGGAACGTGTAGGACAGCCTTTCCTCTGGTTCTCTACTTCACTGTATCCCAAAATGGGGAGTTTGACTTCTAAATTAAATTTCCTGTGTTTCTTTTTGAGCTCAAAGGTGAGGAAAGAACGAGGGAGGAAAAGAAGGGGGGGGGTCAGATGGATATATTTCTCTAGCCACTAAGGCTAGTATCAGAGATTTCCCCTTGAGATTGCTTTTTTAATCCTCTGGTGCCTTCTCCTGGAGATCTAGGCAGAGCATCTGCTCCACATATACCAGGGGCTCTAGGGGGAAAAAAACAATACAGATGCCCCCACCTCCCACCCCCTGTGAAGAGCCTGCCCACCCCTCACCCGCAGAGACCAGCGAGGGTTTTATTTATTTTGTGCATGCCTGCCCTTCTCTCCTACCCAGTGCCCCTCAGCTCCCCTCCTAAAGCCTCTTTCCTCCTTGCCCTGCAGGGAAAGTGCACAACAGGCCCAGTAAATCAACACAGTTCTAATGATCTCTCTCACTTGACCCTTCTAGCGTGACGGTGTCGCATGGAAACAAACGTACAATAAACTTCACTCCATCTTTAGCTCCTTGCTGACAGGTTTTGATTCATGGGATGGTGAGACCCATCTGAAGGAAATTACCTCGATCAAAATGCATCTCCCTCTGCATTCATCAGGCCAATGCTCCCCCAGGCCATGCTCAAGTGCACAAATGGGGTTGTGCATCTGCAGGCAGCACTGACCCCTCTAGCTCAGTGTCATATGCATTTGCAAACCTTTCCCTTCTTCATCCCTCCCCCACTTCCCTCCCACAAACCCTCAACCACTAACAAATCTTTTTTCTTCCCAGGGTTGCTCCCGTGTGGGAAGAATAGTGCTGGAATCTGAAACGCCCTTATTTGCTATCAAGTGAAAACTCTTCAAAACACACCACTTGCATCCAAAATCAGAAGAGAAACCTGTCCTCACTGACTAAACACAGGCACTGGATATTCAGATTGATCCATGTACTTCACTTCCCTCATTCTCCCACTCAAGACTTAAAGAGCAAGCCAACTAACTGACCGACGCCAATAACTTCAGCATACATGATCCTCACTCCTATCTCCCAATAACTGCCTTGTTTTTCTTTTCAGAAGTTTGGTGATAAAAACAAGAAAGAGAACTGTGTAAAAGAGGAGAGAGGTCATATAAGAAGCACAGGGCAGGGCTTCCCTGGTGGCGCAGTGGTTGAGAGTCCGCCTGCCCATGCAGGGGACATGGGTTCGTGCCCCGGTCCAGGAAGATCCCACATGCCGCAGAGCAGCCAGGCCCGTGAGCCATGGCTGCTGAGCCTGCGCGTCCGAAGCCTGTGCTCCGCAACGGGAGAGGCCGCAACAGTGAGAGGCCGGCGTACCGCAAAAAAAAAAAACAAAAAACTACTAAAGAAGCACAGGGCAGAAAGCATGATATATATTTAATAAAGCCAAATGCCCCCATGAATCACTATCACTGTATTTTCCATCATGGAATAAGATAGTTCCTAACTGAACCTTTCAGAAGACTTCAACTTTTCAAAATTCACTTTTCTTCTTGTTTCCCTTTCACATTTGGCACATCCTTGGACAATATAAAGAAAATGATACCTGCTGAAAGAAAAGACGGAGACATTCCAGGTTGCCCCAAGATACAAATTACATGTGTGAAAGTGCTTAGTACATAGGAACTATCATATAAGTATTCAATAAATGTTAGCCATTATTTCTATTGCTTCCTTCTGGTCCTTGAAACAAAGTCTGAGACCACCAACAGAATTTTGAAACTAACAATGCCATTCATTCTTCTTCTACACTACAAGTGAAGTCATCAAAAGTTGTCAAGAAACAGACATTACCAAGGCAACAAGGAAATTCCCTTCAGTTGCAAGGCAAATGATATTTGGAAAGAGGATCAGATTTAAGGTTAAAGTGTAGCACAACAGTAACTCAGCAAAACCACAGTCTTCTCCATCAGGTACTATTAACCACCTTCTCTTTCTGGGACCCTAAAAAAAAAAACTATGCTGTCAGGATTTAACTGATATCAACATCCCTAACAATTAATGACTACAAAAACAGATATCTATATAAGGTAATGTCCAAGGGAACTGAGCAAGGATCCGACCTCTAACTCTGTAGATCAAATTCCAGGTACTCTAAAGGCCCCTGAGGAATTGGCTTCACTGAATTACACAACATCAGCTTCTATCAACACTGTCAATAACACTGAAACCATAAAATTAAACCATTCATCCACTAGTCATTCAAATAACCACTGAGAGCCTACTTTGGGTCAGGCACTGTTTTCTGGCATTGGGAATAGAGAGATGAATAAGACAAAAATCTTTAACCTCACAGGGCTTATGAATTCACAACTGAATGACTATAAAGATGTGTGCCATTGTTCATTACATTACTGCATATTGAGGACTCATGGGGAAATTTTCTTTCTGATTCCCAGACCCCAAATAATTATGCTTTTGCTGAACAACTTGTTAGTTTTACCTTTTGAAAATCACTGTAAACAGTACAATTGTGTTTTCCTGTTTCTACTGACTGCTATAAAGTTTGGAGCAAAATGTGTGGTCTGTCCCTGGCAAGTGGTTTTGAAAGTATTTCTATTAGAAAGGAGAGGCCAGAAGTATTGAGGTGAGAGAGAAACATGAGATCAAGAGATGGAGATCAGGGAATTTCCTGGTGGTCCAGTGGTTAGGACTTGGGACTTTCACTGCCAAGGCCTGTGGTTCAATCCCTGTTCGGGGAACTAAGGTCCGGCAAACTGTGTGGTGTGGCACGGCAAAAAAAAAAAAGAGGAGGGAAGAGGGGGAGAGGGGGAGGGGGAGAGGGGGAGAGGGGGAGAGGGGGAGGGGGAGAGGGGGAGGGGGAGAGGGGGAGGGGGAAGGGGGGAGGGGGAAGGGGGGAGGGGGAGAGGGGGGGAGGGGGAGGGGGGGAGGGGGAGAGGGGGGAGGGGGAGGGGGGGAGGGGGAGAGGGGGAGAGGGGGAGAGGGGGAGAGGGGGGAGAGGGGGAGAGGGGGGAGAGGGGGAGAGGGGGAGAGGGGGAGAGGGGGGAGAGGGGGAGAGGGGGAGAGGGGGAGAGATGGAGATCAAACACCCAGATCCAGAGGTAGAAACTTAGAAGACAAGATGACATAAAGTTAGTCACAAGGTTGGTGCTGGTCCTTTAAGAACTTATTCCTCTCCAAATACAATGGAATTAATTTTTTTAAAAAAACAAAAAAACCCAAAACAACCTCAGTGCCCCAAGAAGGAAAAGGAGAGGGAATGGAAGTACAAAGTTATAGCTCAAAATTTTAAATTAAGGAAGGGCTCTTGTCAGTGGTTTCCATGGCATATACACTGTAGCCAGGAATTAAGTCCCAAGTGGAAGATCAGCTGCAACAAGTGGCAGTGTGAATATCACACAGATGCTTTCTAAAGTGATTGCCTCTTTTTATAGCAAAGAGTACCATAGATAAAATCTCTACCCAGGGACTTCCTTGGTGGTCCAGTGGGTAAGACTCCATACTCCCAATGCAGGGGGCCCGGGTTCGATCCCTGGTCAGGGAACTAGATCCCGCATGCCACAACTAAGGATCCCGTGTGCCACAACTAAGACCCGGTGCAGCCTAAACAAATAAATAATTTTATAAAATAAATGAAATAAAATCTCTACCCAAAATGGAGTTCCAGCTTTACCTTCCAAACCCAACTTGTGTCTTCAAGATTCAAATTCAGGTGAACATTTTTCAAAACTTACTAATTTTATCCTGAATACAATAAAGAATACTGCTTCAAGCTTAGTGTGCTAGGGTTATTTGCTCTGCCAAAAGGAGTCTACTTTGATTTAATTAGCACCCCATGGGCTGTGCTAAAGCATTCACTTTTTTTTTTTAATAAATAAATTTATTTATTTATTTTCGGCTGCGTTGGGTCTTTGTTGCTGTGTGCGGGCTTTCTCTAGTTGCGGCGAGCGGGGGCTACTCTTCATTGTGGTGTGCGGGCTTCTCATGTGATGGCTTCTCTTGTTGCGGAGCACGGGCTCTAGGCGCGCGGGCTTCAGTAGTTGTGGTTCATGGGCACTCTTAGAGCACAGGCTCAGTAGTTGTGGCACACGAGCTTAGTTGCTCCGCAGTATGTGGGGTCTTCCCAGACCAGGGCTCGAACCTGCGTCCCCTGCATTGGCAGGCAGATTCTTAACCACTGCGCCACCAGGGAAGTCCTATTTATTTGTTTTTATTTTTGGCTGTGTTGGGTCGTTGTTGCTGTGCGCAGGCTTTCTCCAGTTGTGGTGCGCGGGCTTCTCATTGCGGTGGCTTCTCTTGTTGCAGAGCATAGGCTGTAGGCTTGCAGGCTTCAGTAGTTGTGATGCGTGGGCTCAGTAGTTGTGGCTTGCAGGCTCTTGAGCGCAGGCTCAGTAGTTGTGGTGCACGGGCCTGGTTGCTCCGGGGCATGTGGGATCTTACTGGGCCAGGGCTCCAACCCGTGTCCCTTGCATTAGCAGGCAGATTCTTAACTACTGTGCCACCAGGGAAGCCCAAGCATTCACCTTTTTCAATCTTATTACCAGTGCCACTCTGGATCACAGAGATAAACTAGGAGAAACAAAACAGTGACCCAAATGTAACCAGGTTTATGTAGGGAATTTGAACTCAGTAAATCCCAAAACACAAAGCAAGAGTATTTACTGAATTCAAATAAAAGATATCCTCACTGTTCTTATAGGAGACCAAAAGAATTAACCAAGCCAGGTATTTTTTCTGGTCAGTACAACGAGCTCACCCACACCATTCCTCCTTACACTATGTATGAGAAGCAGAAATTCCAATCTAAACAATTCAGTCAGAGATATCCTTACAAGTAGAAAGGGACATTTCAGGGAAGCTTAGGTACTGCTGAGTTGGAGTTGGCCCTTCTCCTATAGCTGTTTTAATGACTGAGCTACTGCCCACATCCAACACTGTTCAATGTGTAAGAGTCTCATATATATTCCCAACAGGACCTAAACCACGCCACTTTATTTATCCTACTTTAACAGTTATTTTCTCAGAAGTCTTTTCCCTGGAGTAATGGAAGAGAGGCTGATAGTGAGCTACGGATGATCAGTTTGCAAAAAAAAAAAAAAAAAAAACCCAAATAATTGCCTCCTTTTGTAATTGAATTACCATACTAAGATGTTAATAGTTCTCAGGCCAATTTGATTTTCCAAGGGAATGTAAGGTAAGAGTGAGGCAAAAAGGAAGACAGGGAGCCTTCTGGTGACTTTCCTGACTTTCACTGCCACGTGACTGATGGCAGGATGAAAAGCAGTGCCTGGGGGCTTTCAGGCAATGGTAGATTAATAATGACATGGCCTTGACTTCCCAGAGGTAAAGGTTATGAAACACTCCAGGGTGAGTGGGCTTCTAATTTCATACTCTCAGGGTGAATGACAGCAACTGATGGTTTTTCTCTCAGAAACACTTTAAAGCCTAAACACACAGCTGTCACCTCCCTGCCCCAGTTTCTGAAATTCATTTGAACATGTTTATTCCTCAGCATTTATGCCAGCCAGACCACAGAACACGAGGTGGTCCTAAAGACCAATGCACAGAGCCTAAGCAGGACTAAAGGTGAAGGACTGGACTAGCAGAGGGTCTAGTCCATCATCTTAGCACACACAGAGTAAAGAGATACTCTAATACTGCCACACATATACACATAACATACCTCCCAGTACAACAATCTTACCTACTCTCAACAATCTTTTAACTGTTGAGATCGGATTCAACCTTCTAGAGCCAGAAGGATGCCAGGAACTGTAAAGCAACACCAGAATTAGAGACTACCAGGAACTGTATCTCTGCCTATCTTTACAGTATTTGAAGCCCCAGTACACAGTCAGCTCAAAACCAAACACTCTTCTGAGTCACTAGCTCCCATCACTTCTTCTCTCTTGTCCAAATCAAGCTTCTTCCCCAACCCCCACTCTTGTCCAACCCCGGAGGAGGTCGTCTCGGTCTTGCTCTAGCTGACTGTAGGACAAAGCAAGGAAGGTGGAGGAAATGAAGGTTTCACACTTGAGACCCCTGGAAACCAAGTTTCTATTAAAAGTCCCCACCTCCCTCCCTTAAACGTCAGGAAGCTGCTGCTTTTAAGGATAAGCGATGCAGAGCTTGGCAGAAATGTCAAGTCAATAGAGGGAAGCTAAAACCTTCTGAGGGGAGGTGAATTCTGTCTTAGCCAAAATATACAGAGAATGAAGGACAACAGTTACCTGAGCGTTCAGAAATTTACAATGAGCGCTAGGAAAGCAGATTCTTTTCACCTGACATTTTAAAACGCAGATTTCTGGCTTCGCCCCAACCTAATAAATCTGAATCTCAAAAGGAAGAGCCTAGAGAACTGTAAGGGACCCCTGGTGACCCTTGTGTGCAGCAACAGTTGAGAATAATTGCAAATAGCTTCGAGACAGTTTAGACCAAAAAACCAAAACAAACAAACAAACCCCCACCCCACCCCCACAACAAAAAAACCCTCACAAAAACCCAATAGGCTGCTACTCCACTCCAACTTTCCCCCCAAAGCACTAGGGGCCTTCCAAAAAAGCTTATGCTTCCTACAAACAGGTTATCTCAGCTGCAGGAATGTGAAGGGGAAAAGAAAGCTATTAAGGAATCACAGCTGGCTCTAAGGCACACCTGTCTTGCTGCCTTCCTAGAATTCAAATAGAGGAACAGAAACTCTTTTACCAGGGGAGTTCAATACAGGAAGAACATGCCCAAGCAAGATCCGGGAACACCTCAGATACGTGGGGAAAAGAGAGAGGCAACCAGGTTCAAGCACACAAAGGTATTTTTTTTCTCTGTAGAACTGATATAGAGAAAGAGGGAGAGTATCAATAAAGTGGAGAACAGACAGGGGAACAGACGGCTTTTGTCTTAAGGCTCATGTGTTTTACTTGTACATATAGAGCACTAAACAGGTCCATCATATAAAACCTCTCATCTTGTGAGTCTGTTCGTTCATTTCCAGTTGCTCTTCCTCCTGAAACATTTCATACCCAAGATGAGCATGACAGTGAAAATTCTGAAACTGCCCCCCTCTACTCTACCTAAATAAACTCTTCACCCAATAAATACTTTCTGACATCCAGACACCAAGCATTTCAAATATAATCTCCTTCTCAATAAGATATCTTCATTGCTAGGGATTTAAAGATTCAATATGTGATATAAAATCCAAATGTGGAACCCTCTGAAAATACATTTCTATATCTGTCCTAACAATCTGCTCTGGGGATGAGAAGGTAAAAATGGATTAAAATACTATCTTTAAAAATATGAGAAAAGAATAGCAAAGGAAAAGGAAGGGAGGAAAGGAGTTAACATTTTCTAGATCTTAACAAGGGGCCTCAGATTTTATTAAAAACAGGGACTTTGCTAGTTTGCAAAAATCACTACCAAGTATCTTCCTATAAAACATCTCACGATCTGATGCCCTGTCTCATTCCCATTTGCAACTTCAAAATATATAGGATTTTATTTGACCTGTTTCAGCTTTCAGGCATAAAAAGCAACTTTACTATTTTAGTGAGTACATAAGAGGATGAACTATCATGTTATTATTAAACCTTACTTGAACCAAACCCATATGTATTCTTTAAAATGTTACCTCTCCTTATCAGTATCAGCCTAACAAACAGTATTACTCAAGTATTAGTCTCTCAAGTATTAAAATACATCTTAAACATTCCTATACTGCTACTGCTCACATCGTGAGGAGCGTTTGAACACCAAAATTTCATACCCCCCAAAAAATTAATAACACAAACACAAACCAAAAAAACAACAAAAGAACACCCCACACTTTTTCCTCCCATACAGATTTTGAAGGATGGA
The DNA here is from genome assembly GCF_949774975.1 of Lagenorhynchus albirostris. Lineage (NCBI taxonomy): Eukaryota > Metazoa > Chordata > Mammalia > Artiodactyla > Delphinidae > Lagenorhynchus > Lagenorhynchus albirostris. Next base: position 59,180,611 of record NC_083105.1, on the reverse strand, counting down.
CAGACTTGGATTCAGAGGGTTAGCTCACATTTTACCAAAGCTAGGGAGAGTATCTGGAGTGATCAGACAGATATTGCTCTGTTTAGAGAGCCAGCTAGCTACCTGTCACCTCAAAATTAGACATACAACTAGATACACAATCAGATATGATTTACAGGTGGGTTTTTAAAACCTTACATGCTAAGAGTCTAAGAGTGGCACTTTTTAAAAAACTGGCACTCAGGGACTATCCTGGCAGTCCAGTGGTTAAGACTCCATGCTTCCAATGCAGGGGGCACAGGTTCAATCCCCGGTTGGGGAACTAAGATCCCACATGCCGTGCAGCACAGCCAAAAATTTTTTTTAAAAAAATAAAAACTGGCACTCAGAGAATGACCCCACCCGAAGAACTTGGTTGGCAAAAACAGCTGAAGGTATTTAAAAGTAAAACAGACTTAACAGAATGCAGTATTCCCCTCCTTTTCCGGGGTATGTTTACTCTTGGGGCAAAGACTAAGGGGGACCACAGACAGGCATAAAACTTGTTTTTCATCGAAGTCATCAATTCTGACACGTTAGAAGAAGGAATGCAAAGACATTAGTGGGGGTGGGGTATCAAGCAGAGGAAACAGAAAAGAGAGTAAGTTTTTTTTCTTACTACAAACTTTTGTGCCTCTAGTTCTTTAGGTTCAAACTCAATGAATGAAATCAGAGAGAGAAAAATAAAATGAAATGGTACAAGATCCTAGTGGTCTCAACCACGTACCTTAGGGAAGTATAAACCCTCCATCACAAACTTCTCAAAGATCCAATTTACAGTGAACAGGGCAAAACACCAGCCACAAATGCTGATATAGCACCCAAAATTTTATCTTGCTTCCCCCAATTTTTAAAGTTTTTCCTCTGAAGTGGTCAATTTATATTCCTAACATTTCTTGTCCAACTTTTTTCTCAACCATGGCCAGGTAAAAAGTATGTGTTTGAGGTTTAGGGTATAGAGGGAGGGTAGAAGTTGAGCAAAGAAAAACCTGATTCCTATTTCTCTAGTTAAAATTAGAATCCATTTTCAACAGCCCTGGGCAGGAGAGAAAAATTCCATTCTGCCTCTTTGCTCTTCCAAATTCCTATAGCCAAGTGGTTCAACAGCATTTGAATGGCACACATAATGACATCATTGATTGGAATCATAATAGAAGGGAGTGAGAAGAGCGGGTGTGGGGGGGGAAGTGGGAAGGGAGGGAGGTAAAGATGTATTTGTGTTACAGACAAAAGACAAGTTCTGTTCCTCAACAGGGACAAATGAAGAACCAGATGAAGGGATAAACTGAGGTCAGAGAGTTTTCCCTATTGTTTCCTCTTTAAACAGCTCCTTCACCACTCCCTCAAGGTTTGTTCCAATGGATGGGTATAGAAACAGCAGCGTATGTGTTTTTATCTTAGAGGAGGAGGTAGAAGAAAAAAAAAGCCAAATATTTATTTTCAAATTATTATGAATTAAGAAGGGGATTTAAAGGACTGGTTAGACTTTAGTTGGGCCCTAAAATGCTCTCAGAAATGCTGAGGACTATGTGGGGTTGGGTCTTGGCTTTTCTAAAATTCATCTTCTCTAATAGCCACTCTCAACTGCCATCTCTATGTACTATATAACCTGTTCTTATCGTCTTTTCTTGTTGGTTAATGTAAGTTAAAATAATACAATTTTTCAAGTGGAAGAAGCATTTTTGGGGAAAATGACAATCTAGGATGAAGGAGGAGGGGAGGGAAATTTTCTCCCAAAGCCCTTTATCAATGAAATACGATGACTGAGAGGATCTACACTGAAGTTTTTTCTATCTGCAATCCTACTACCTGCATTTTTCTTGGTCTCATGGGGCACCATGAGAAAAGGAAATAGAGAATTAAGTGTTGCCCTTGGCCTAAGTACCACTGCTTGAATATATGTGGTTGGAAAGAACCCAAACCTACTCAGCATGCTACTTTTCCTGGGATCTAAATCTCCTACCTCTTTAAAAAATATTCTACCAAACTCCTCACCATAGCTTATGGTTCCTCAGGTCCTTACAGTTCCACGTTGACAATGTCCTATGCACAGTCCCACAGTTCTTCCTTTGGAACAGGTTCGTATATACATGCCTAAACTAGTTAACAAATCCCAATTATAGACCCTCTGAGAAGGCTGGTGACCAAATTTTTTTTTGTGGCCATGCCACGCAGCTTGCAGGATCTTAGTTCCTTGATCAGAGACTGAACCCGGGCCCCTGGCAGTGGAAGCTCAGAGTCCTAATGACTAGGCCAGTAGGGAATTCCCTCAACTTCTAAATCTATACTGTGGGGGCTTCACTGGAGGCGCAGTGGCTAAGAATCCGCCTGCCAGTGCAGGGGACACAGGTTCGAGCCCTGGTCCGGGAAGATCCCACATGCCATGGAGCAACTAGGCCCGTGCGCCACAACTACTGAGCCTGCACTCTAGAGCACGCGAGCCACAACTACTAAGCCTGCGCACTGCAACTACTGAAGCCCGCACGCCTAGAGCCCATGCTCCGCAACAACAGAAGCCACCGCAATGAGAAGCCCGCGCAATGCAACAGAGTAGCCCCCGCTCAAAGCCCGCACGCAGCAACAAAGACCCAACACAGCCAAAAACGAATTAAATAATTTTAAAAACAGAAAGTAAATCTACTTCCTTCTTTCCATATCCCACTGACTAACCTCTGTACCAAAACCCACTGCTGAAGGGAAGAAACATTCTTCATTTATTTCAGATGGTGGAAGAGAATCTCGATAGAAACAAATAGGCCTTCCAGAAGAGAGTGAATGGAGACAAGCCATAATGAAATTTGTGTGCTAGAACAGGGGTCCCCAATCCCTGGACCACGGACCAGTACCGGTCCACGGCCTGTCAGGAACTGGGCCGCACAGCAGGAGGTGAGCGGCGGGCTAGCGAGCAAAGCTTTATCTGCCGCTCCCCATCGCTCCCATCACCCCCTGAACCACCCCCACCCTCCCCCCACCCACACCCCCCTCGGCCGTAGAAAAATTGTCTTCCACGAAACCGGTCCCTGGTGCCAAAAAGGTTGGGGACCCGCTATGACAGAAGACACCTGTGCCCTCCTGTGCTTGGAACTGACTCTTTGTCCCAGCTTCCTCTTTGATATCTCAACACATTTCAGCAACAAGCTCCTCAAAAACAATAGGTCCAATGTCTCTCTCACTCTGAAGTGGTCCATCCCCAACAAATGGTGAGCAAAAATATACAATTATATGAAAGGTTCATGAAACTAATCACTGCAGCCACCCAATACTCTTTTAGTTACCAGCCTCAGCAATAAGAAGATAGTCAGTGGAGGAATATTTAATTTGTTTTCAACCTTTTTATCAATATATTCTAACACTGTGTATCACAGAACATTCATCAGGGAAGAAAACTGGCAAAAAGCACGAACATGGAAAAAGTAGCCTTTAGGGTTTACAGGCCCCTTAAGATAACTCATTAGGACAGTTACCTATATGAAGAACTACAAGTAGGGAAAACTCAGTAATATCCTAGTAGAGAAGTAAGGAAGATGTACTAATGTCAACATTTACTACTACTAATCAAGAATCAAGAAGCAGTAACACATGCCCCTCACATTCTCGGGAAGGGAGAAAAGTATAAACCACACTCCAGTTTTCTGCTTAGTGCCTGGGCCTGGTGTTTTTGTTTGTGTTTCTTTGTAATACTTACCTAGCTGGATTTCCTGTAACTTCCTCAAGTATCAAGTTTCACTTTCCCAAATGTGTCAATGTTTGAAAATAAACAAATGAAAAAAACAATCCATGCAAATTAGCTACATCAGTTAACAATACATCTCTAAGCCCAGACCTAGTTTCTACCAAAACTAATGTCCTATGACCATCATATATTAACTGAGCTGGCTTCCCATCTATTTCCCTTACCCATTCCTTTTAGAGATGAATTTCTTATGTGCCAGGCCAAGTCCTCCACCAAGAGGACTGACCCAAACACTACTTCTCTTGGGAGGCATGGAAAACTGACAGAGAAAAAAAAAACAACCAGTTAAGCACAAGACTGAAAACTTAGCTGGTGATCAATCAGAACCAACCAGGCAGAGGTTATTTATCTGGGTTTTGTTTTGTTTGAGGGGCTGGGAGGTTTCTCAGCCCACTGTCACTATGAAGCTTATAGGAGAAAAGGCATGCCATTCTATCCTCAAATAGTCGAAAGAGTTGGAGGGGACAATTTACAGCCTCTTGTGTAAAAAATGTCCATAAATGCCAGTGCCATTCTTTGCCCTGTCACTTCCCATTATCCTAAACCAACAGGATTCTATTTACTGAGACTTGAGCTGGAAACATGAACAGACAGGTCTTTTTCTTGGGCAGGGGGAGAGAGGGAAGATGGTTGGGGGGGGCACATTTCTTGAAGTTTCTGTGTACTGCCTAATGTGTACAGTATACTAGTGGAGCTGAAAAGTGAAATATATAAGCAGTCATGCAAAAGTTAGCCAAGGAAGAATAGCAGAAATTCGATACCCTCAAATTTATAATATGCTGAAGCCATATATCTAAAATATGAAGAGGAGATGGTCAGATTGTGACAGTTAAAAAAAAAAATCTGGGGGCTTCCCTGGTGGCGCAGTGGTTGAGAATCTGCCTGCTAATGCAGGGGACACAGGTTCGAGCTCTGGTCTGGGAAGATACCACATGCCGCGGAGCAACTAGCCCCGTGAGCCACAACTACTGAGCCTGCGCATCTGGAGCCTGTGCTCCGCAACAAGAGAGGCCACGATAATGAGAGGCCTGTGCACAGAGATGAAGAGTGGCCCCCCTCGCCGCAACTAGAGAATGCCCTCGCACAGAAACGAAGGCCCAACACAGCCAAAAATAAATAAATAAATAAATAAAAATTAAAAAAAAAAAATCTGTCACAAACACTACGGCTCACTCCTCTCACACCATTCTCTCTCTTTATCATATCCACTGGTATGCAGCGGATTCTACTGAGGAGAAACCATGATGCAATGAGGGCCTTAAGCTGGATCAAGCAAACACAAACTCCATGCAATGAGGTGACAGAGAGTGGGTCTCTCTCATTGCCCCTTTTAGGATACTAGGATGAAGAAGAGGTTTCTTCACATCACCTGTTAACCTCCACTATTTGCACCATATCTAACCGAATAAAATCTGTGCCTGGACAACTGTAAGACTTAAAGACAGATGACCAAATTACACAGGAGGAGGCTATACTGGAACCCAGGACCCCAGGATGAGGTGGACATAATTGTGCTGCTCTGGCTGTTCCATAAATACAAATTTAATCATATCACTAACCTCTGGCCAAGCCAATACTAGGTTGCAAATCATCTCTGGTGATAGAGAACTGTTAAACACAGGACTCCGAACAAAGCAACTCTTACTGAGAACGCAGCCAGTTGCAATTTCATGATTTGGGTCTAGAACACTAAGTTCTAGAAAAAAAGTTACTTGAAAAAAAGAACAGTTCCTCTGCTTATCTCTTATTCCCTTTCCTCCAATTTCTCTCCTCCTACAAATTCACTCTGAAACTGCTTATATTCTACAAGTACTAAAAAACTCTGGGCTATGGAAACAGGGATCCAAACAGGTGGTCTGATAAGATTTCTATTCTACTTCCAAGTATGAAAGCTGTGTGGGAGATATAAGCTGGACTTGAGTTGTCCAATACACATGTGGCTACTTAAATTTAAAATAATTAAAAATTCAGTTCCTAGTCACACTAGCTATTGTGTGACTATACTGATCATTAGCCGCATGTGACTACTGATCACATTTCAGGTGATCAATAACCACATGTGGCTAATGACTAGTGTATAGGTATACCTTGTTTCATTGTGCTTCGACTTGTACTTCACAGATATTGTACTTTTCACAAACTGAAGGTCTGCAGCAACCCTATGTTGAGCAAGTCTACTGGAGCCATTTTTCCAACAGCATTTGCTCACTTCATGTCTGTGTCACATTTTCGTAATTCTTGCAACATTTCAAACTTTTTCATCGTTATTATATGCGTTATGACGATCTGTGATCAGTGATCTTTGATGTTACTACTGTAACTGTTTGGGGGCACCACAAACCATGCCCATAAAAGACAGAGAACTTAATCAATAAATATGTGTGCTCTGACTGCTCCACCAACCGGCCGTTCCCATCTCTCTCCCTCTTCTCAGGCCTCCCTATTTCCTGAGACACAACAATACGGAAATGAGGCCAATTAATAACCCTACAATGGTGTTTAACTGTTCAAGTGAAAGGAAGAGTTGTACATCTCTCACTTTAAATCAAAAGCTAGAAAGGCATGTCAAAAGCTGAGAGAGGCCAAAAGCTAGGCCTCTTGTACCAAACAGTTAGCCAAGATGTGAATGCAAAGAAAAAGTCCTTGAAGGAAATTAAAAGTGCTACTGCAAGGAACTTTAGAAAGAGAAGAGAAACAGCCTTATTGCTAATGTGAAAAAAAGTTTAAGTGGTCTGGATAGAAGATCAAACCAGCCATAACATTCCCTTAAATCAAAGCCTAATCCAGAGGAAAGTGCTAACTCTCTTCAATTCTACGAAGGCTGCTGACAGAGGTGAGAAAGCTGCAAAAGTCTGAAGCTAGCAGAGCTTGGTTCCTGAGGTTTAAGGAAAGAAGCCACTTCCATAACATAGAGGTGTAAGGTGAAGCAGCAAGTGCTGATGTAGAAGCTGCAGCAAGTTGTCCAGATCTAGTTAAGATAATTAATGAAGGTGGCTACACCAAACAACAGATTTTCAATATAGATGAAACAGCCTTACATTGGAAGAAGGTGCCATCTAGGACTTTCACAGCTAGAGAGGAGAGATTAATGCCTGGCTTCAAAGCTTCAAAGGACAGGCTGACTCCCTTGTTAGGGGCTAATGCAGCTGGTGACTTTAAGTTGGAGCTAATGCTCATTTACCATTCCGAAAATCCTAGGGCTCTGCCTGTGTTCTATAAATGGAACAACAAAGCCTGGATGACAGCGCGTCTGCTTACAACATGGTTTACTGAATATTTTAAGCCTACTGTTGAGACATATTGCTCAGAAAAAAAGATTCCTTTCAAAGTATTACTACTCACTGACAATGCACCTGGTCACCACCCAAGAGCTCTGACGGAGATGTACAGTGAGATTAATGTTGTTTCCACTCCTTCTAACACAACATCCCTTCTGCAGCCTACGGATCAAGGAGTAATTTCAACTTTCAAATCTTATTATTTAAGAAATACTTTTCATAAGGCCACACGTAGTGATTCCTTTGATGGATCTGGGCAAAGCAAATTGAAAACCTTCTGGAAAGGATTCACCATTCTGGATGCCATTAAGAACATCTGTGATTCATGGAGAGAGGTAAAAAAAAAAAATCAACATTAACAGGAGTTTGGAAAGAGTTGATTCCAACCCTCATGGATGACTTTGAGGGGTTCAAGACTTCAGTAGAGGAAGTAACTGCAGATGTGGTGCAAACAGCTAAAGAACTAGAATTAGAAGTGGAGCCTGAAGATGGGACTGAATTGCTACGATTCATGGTAAAACTTGAACGGATGAGGAGTTGCTTACAGATGAGCAAAGACAGTGATTTCCTGAGATGGAATATACTCCTGGAGAAGATGCTGTGAATATTGCTGAAATGACAACAAAGAATTTAGAATGTTACATAAACTTAATTGATAAAGCAGCAGCCAGGTTTGAAAGGATTGACTCCAATTCTGAAAGAACTTATTGTAGGTAAGATGATATCAAACAGCATTGCATGTTACAGAGAAATAATTTGTGAAAGGAAGAGTCAGTCAATCAACGTGGCAAACTTCATTGTTTTTTGGGTTTTTTTTGCGGTACACGGGCCTCTCACTGTTGTGGCCTCTCCCATTGCGGAGCACAGGCTCCAGACGCACAGGCTCAGTGGCCATGGCTCACGGGCCTAGCCGCTCTGTGGCACGTGGGATCTTCCTGGACCAGGGCACAAACCCGTGTCCTCTGCATCGGCAGGCGGACTCTCAGCCACTGCACCACCAGGGAAGCCCCATTGTTGTTTTATTTTAAGAAGCTGCCTAGGAAACACATTTGTCTAGAACTCCACACAGCATATGATTTATATTTACTACATATATATTAAACTACATATAATATTTCCTTCATTTTGTACAACTCCTGGACAAAGATGATTTATTTTATATAGTTCTAAATTAATTTTATAATGTAATTTATATATCTGTCCCATCCTTAATTCTACTTCAAGTGATTTTGTAATGCAAAGTAATTTGGAGAATCTATTAATTATGTGAAAGTAACATTCAGGAACAAGGAATAGATATAATATTTCTATACACTGCATTTTGTACTAAATTTAGGAAGGAACTGAAACATCTTTTTTCGTATATAAAGCTGAATTTTTAAAAATAAATAATAAGCATAAATTATCTTACAACACAATTATTTCAGCTGCATCTTAGTCACTCCTTGGCAGTCTGAGGTTCAGAATGCCACTTGGTTGCATTGGTTGTTTGAGGACATTAAAAGCAAGAATTTTTTAAATAAAAAATGCATTTTTGGCAAAAAAAAAGGAAGAAAAGAAAAGAAGCTGTCACAGCCACCCCAACCTTCAGCAACCACCATCCTGATCAGTCAGCAGCCGTCAACACAGAGGCAAGACCCTCCACTGGCAAAATGATCACAACTTGCTGAAGGCTCAGATGATGGTTAGCACTTTTATTTTAGCAATAAAGTTTTCAATTTAGGTATGTACACTGCTTATTTGTGACTCACTTTACTGCAATATTCACTGTATTGTGGTGGTCTGCAACTGAATCCACAATATTTCTGAGATATGCCTATATTAGATAACAGATTATTTAATAGAACAATATTTTGTAGAATATTTCTATCATCACAGAAGGTTCTACTGAACAGTGGTGGTCTAGATAGCAAAATAGCAGGGACATTTTAATGGTTTGTGAGGCAACTTAGAACAAACCACTGAAATTAGGATAATTCTGAAAATCAGGATTTATGATCAATGTAAATGGAACCTATACTCAAAAAGGACATCTCAGAAAGTCACAAGCCTCCAAGCAAAGTGGTCCTTGGAAGAAATCGTGTACACTCTAGTACAGTGCTACTCAAAATGTGGTCTGCCTCCTAGTGCTTGATCCCTAAACCGTTTATCAGTCTAGAAATAAGTCCAGAAATGGAGAGTTTAGAAACTTCCAAGTAATTTAACATTTCTTTGACATTTTTATTTCGCAAAAGTACCTCTCGACAATGAATTGGAAATTTTTAAAAACTAGTCTTTCGTCACAGAATTCGCAAAGCACTACTCTAGAACATATGTGTGACAATGAATGTTATTAGAGAACAGAGCTCATAGTTAGAGTTCTGCCAATTACCATTATCTCATTTTAACCCTTTAGAATTTAAAATGGGAACTGTAATCCTATCAATGATCAACTGAAACACAGAAGTTAATTGACTCAAAGTGATAAAACCAGAACTGAAAACCAAGGAAGGAAACTAAAATTTATTGAGGGTCTGGACGTCCCTGGTGGCACAGTGGTTAAGAATCCTCCTGCCAATGCAGGGGACACAGGTTTGATCCCTGGTCCAGGAAGATCCCACATGCTGCGGAGCAAGTAAGCCCATGCGCCACAACTACTGAGCCTGAACTCTAGAGCCTGAGAGCCACAACTACTGAGCCCTGGTGCCACAACTGCTGAAGCCTGTGTACCTAGAGCCCGAGCTCCGCAACAAGAGAAGGCACCACAATGAGAAGCCCACGCACCGCAACAAAAAGTATTCCCTGCTCGCTACAACTAGAGAAAGCCTGCGCGCAGCAACAAAGACCCAACGCAGCCAAAAAAAAAATAAGTAAATAAATAAAAATTTTAAAGCATTAAAAAATACATTAAAAATACATAAAAACAAAAATAAAATTTATAGAGGGTCAAAGTGTCACTACGTTAGGGAACTACAAATATACATTTATTCTACACAAACATGATGTTAGGTGTTACTCCCAGTTTTATAGATGAGGATCAAAGAAGTTTAGTAATTTGCTCAAAATCAATAAATGTATCCCTTCATGTTTTACTCAGCCTCCTGTGAAGGCTGAAAACAGGTCAAATATAGAGAAAGATTCCAGGGAAGGGAAGGGAAAAGATTGATATCCTTGTATAACTCAGGTGGAAAGCACAGAGTGACAGACAAATTCCTCTTAGGAATGTGTCCCTATGAGCTAAGTAGTAGGAGATATCGTGTTCAATTTTGTTAATTTTGATAGAACACACAGTGTATGGCTGTTGGCATAACTGATGCCATCTTGTGTCCATTCAGTTCTTCCTGTCCTTCCACTGACTCTACCTAGGGCTGTACTGTGTAGTACAACTCTTCTCTGTCATCAAGGGCTCTGTAGTTAATAGATATTGTTTAATGATCATTAGGTCTGGGTGGTCTCTATACTCTGTTAGTCTCTAAACAACAATGACGACCTTCACTGATATATTCATGGTGCCCACAAGACTAGTTACCCATTCATAAATCTTGACTTGGGAATGCACTTCCTGTTTCCAAGCATGTACCCCCAAACCCTGGGTTAACTATAAGTATAAAATTGGCCCAATGGCCCCTCAGCAGTGTGGAGTGCAGCTGTGAATGCTTCCAGATTGTTGTCTACCTCATCCTACCCTGTAAGTAAGTTACCCTGTAATAAACTACTCCATTGATTATATATATGGAGCTGCCTGCCTCATTTTTCAGTATCAAGATACCTTCTCAGTTCAGTGGGTACCTTTTGTTCCCTCCGTCCTCCAACACACAAACTCATACAATTCCCTAAAGGAGTGAAGTTATTGATGAGATTCTCAGATACCTAGGCCTCATATACAAAACAAGGAGATAGATGATAAGAAGGGCCACGGATCCAAGGCACCTTTTCCCCTGACCATCTTGCAAAACACAAATGACTTCTGGTTTATAATAATTCTTCCCTATTAAGCTGCTTGTGGTTTAAGAATCATATATTCTGCCTGCCTCTCAACTCCTTTACTTTATTCCACATAAACCACCAAATACTCCTACTGAATACCGATGGTCTCAGCATCAAGTTGGGCAAAAAGACATGATGTTATATTTCTGGTAAACACAAAAAATGTAACCCAAAGGGAAGGAAGATGAAGCACAGTTGTGTACAAGGTTATGAGTCTCACAGGGACACAACTAATGTTTATTTTTATATACTCAATTTTTCTTTTCTGAGCAAAAATATAACTACCGTCAGGTAAGTTTTTTCTAATGGATTTCTAGAGAGCTAAATGCTTCCATATTTAGTGGGAAATAATTTTTTTTTTCCTAATGATGGTTTTTCTGGTTTGAAATAGTCTTCCTTTAATCCTGCCACCACTTGAACAACCAAGAAACATGCTCTCATTCTCACAGAACAAAGATTAAGAGACTACCGGCTCTAGGCAAACAGGAAAGTCCTTAGCATTTTCTCCAATGTGCATAGCAAAACTCCAAACATAACAATCCCTGTAGAATTGATCACTCCCCACTGCATGGTATCAATAAAGTCATCTTGCTTACACTAAACAGTATCAGTTAGCAGAGGGGCAGAAAGAATGAAACAATTTTCTCAGTTTTGTTCCAAAGAACCTCCAAATTTTACTTTTAGGTACCTTTGACCTAAAGACAAGACTGTCTTCCCCTGATTATTTAATTTCCATTATGCCTATATCAGAAGTTAAAGCAGATGTAACGTCACTGAACTCAACAAAGAGAAATATAAACCTTGTTCTAATAGCCAGCATGGCAGCTATGCAAACAATCTGTAGAAAAAAACAATTAACTTTGTTAAACAATAGCCATAATGTAATCAATAGTCAGTGAGAGGAGGTGATAGTCAAAGGACTGCATTAAATGAAGTGCTGAGTAGCCAGTTCTATTCTTAGGACAGTCATTTCCAAACTATGTAGCCCCAAGCTGCTCTAATGTTGCAAAAATAGTACCTTACCTTTCTGGAGATTGAAGAGACATTCAAACCAAATCTTTGCGCTCTTTCCTTTAACTTATCCAGGTTAACCTACAAAAAACATAGGAAAAAAAAATATTAAAAAAAAAATCAGGGACTTCCCTGGTGGTGCAGTAGCTAAGAATCTGCCTGCCAATGCAGGGGACACAGGTTTGAGCCCTGGTCCGGGAAGATCCCACATGCGGAGCAACTAAGCCTGTGCCCCACAACTACTGAGCCTACGCCCTAAAGCCTGCGAGCCACAACTACTGAGCCCACGCGCCACAACTACTGAAGCCTGCGCGCCTAGAGCCCATGCTCCACAAGAGAAGCCACCGCAATGAAAAGCCCAGGTGCCGCAACGAAGAGTAGACCCTGCTCACCGCAACTAGAGAAAGCCCGCATGCAGCAATGAAGACCTAATGCAGCCAAAAATAAATAAATTTTAAAAAAGAAAAAAATCAAAACAGAAAACACAGAAGGCACAAACTATGGTCCAAAGCTAAGAGTTCAAATAAGCCTATACAACATCAAAGATACTCTATGTGCCAAATTAGGAAACTAAGCAGCACTCATCCATGCCACTAATTATTAAAAGTTCTCTCCTGGAATGCAGTGAAAGATTCAGCCCTGCCTCTTTCATTCATCAAAGGTGGCAAAGGCCTAGGGAGGGTTTAAGATCAAAGTAGGCCAAACACTGCTTGAAAAAGCAAACAAATGTCTAAATCATCACCTCCAAACAAGTCCATCATTCACAGTCCAAAATTGTTAATTCCTATACATAGCCTTTGCAAGTAGTTCTTAACCCTATGCCCTAGCAAAGAGAAACTATCACTGCAGCTCTCCGTTCTTCAGAACACAAATCTACTACCAGTACCCAATTCAATTTTCTTCCTTCCTTTTTCTTGGAAGCCTTGATATAGAAGACTTATCATAAGGATATTTGGGACATTATCATTATTACTACTACTGCTACTAACTTCTACTACTACTACTACTAAAACATTTCACCTTCACTTATATTATTAAACTGTAATTCCAAGAGCAGGATTTCATAAAGCTAAACATATTTCACAGCATTTGCTTGCATTTTCTAAACATGCTGACAAATCATAATGGTCCAGAAGGCGTACTATCCTAGTCTTTATTCTCTGGTATTTGACAGGTAGTGTTGAAAATTATCAGTACCTACAAAATAGAACTCATAAGTTGCTTCCACAGATTCTCTTGTGGTAATTAAGAGTCTGACATTATCCAAAGCCACTGCATGAGGCCCTAAAACTCCAGTACCATAAAACAAAGAGTTATATGGATTGTCCTCTAGCTAACAAAATCTACCCTTTTCAAGAGGAGTGGTAGGAAGGAAGATGTTTATAATGACTTTGAAGATGCAGCAATTTTCCTGACCTCTCAGTGCCTCAAACAATTCTTTCTCTTTAGGACATAAGACACTGTACTGAAAACAGTCACCAAACTCATATTATCTCAGTTTCCTCTGATCTGGGGAGAAGGAAATCTGTAACTTAACTAACTATACAGAGTTAAGATTTGGCTCTCAAGGTTAAGAAAAAAAAAAAAAGATTTCTTACCATAGGCTTGGCATCAGATGACAGGCCTAAGGAAATAAATTTAAAAGTTTTATTTAATATTCTTAAAAGTCATAAAGGAAGCTGATGTCTTTGAATCAAGTTAGATAGCATAGAAATCATATATAGGACAAATGTCCTTTATCTTATGAAGTTAAAGAAAAGGCACAGATTACATCTAGAGACCATGTCTGCACCCATTGCTGTTGGGAACATAAAATAGTACAGCCACTTTGGAAAACAGTTTGGTAGTTCCTCAAAGTTAAACATGGAGTTTACTTTATGACCTAGCAATTCTACTCCTAGGTATATACCCAGGAGAAATGAAAACATATATCCACACGAAAACTTGTATATGAATGTTCACAGCAACATTAGCCATAGTAGCCACAAAATGAAAACCCAAATGTGCATCAACTGAGGGGTAGATAAAATGTGATATATCAATACAACCTAAGATTATCTAACAACAAAAAGAAATGAAGTAATGATACATCCTAAAACAGGGATAAACCTGGAATACATTATGTTAAGTGAAAGAAGCCAGTCACAAAAGACCATGAATTGTATGATACCATTTATATGAAGGCAAACTTACATATATAGAAAAAACTTAGTGGTTGATTAGTGGGGTGGGGCAGAGGGAGCGGATGAGAAAAACTGCTAATAGGTATGGGGTTTATTTTGGGGATGATGAGTATGTCCTAATATTAGACTATGATGATAGCTGTACAACCCTGTGAATATATAAAAAACACTGAATTATATACTTTAAATGGATGAGTTGTATGATATATGAATTATATCTCAATAAAGCTGTTAAAAAAAAGAGAAAAACATCTTATCTGGACAAAAAACCAGAGTTACTATTTTAATGAGTTAAAATTATGGCTTCTTAAAGCGAATGTTCTGTCCTGAAATTATCACTAAGAAGCAAATAGCATATTAGCCTGTAGGCCCAACCCCAATCTAGTCAATAATTATTTACTTAAAACTTCTCAATTTTATTTTAAGCAATCTCAATATTGTAATTGGTTCCCTAACTTTCCACTGTAAACTTTCAGGTATGGACTCAACTTTTACCATAACCTATGTACTAGGAACTGTTACATATTTTTATGTCCTCACTCATAAAACAGTATTTCCTTTTACATGTTGCCAAATTCTACTCTTTTAAGAGCTACTCTGTAGTTCTAGGATTATATGAATAACACTGAATGTAACCTACACATTATTTTATTGGTCAGTTTTCCGCTTCAGGCTAAGTATTAATTTTAACTTTTGCCTTTCTTCAAATAGCACCATTTAATAATATCTTTAAAAACTTCTGGGACTTCCCTAGTGGTCTAGTGGCTAGAACTCCACACTCCAAATGCAGGGGGCCCGGGTTCAATCCCTGGTCAGGGAACTAGATCCCACATGCCTCGACTAAAGATCCTGCATGCCACAACTAAAAAGATCCTGCACATGGCAACGAAGATCCTGTGTGCTGCAACTGAGACTTGGTGCAGCCAAATAAATAAATAAATATTAAAAATTTTTGTTGTACCATCACCAATCCTATTATCTCTCTCTTGATATAACTAAATGTCAGAGAATATTCTGTTTCTAAAGCATGTAGTGACAGTGACCAGAATTTTGCTGGTCTTTTATTTTTACTTATTTATTTTTTTGACTGCATCGGGTCTGATTTGTGGCAGGTGGGATCTTTCGTTGTGGTACGTAGGCTTCTCTAGTTGTGGCACACAGGCTCCAGAGCACACAAGTTCAGTAGTTAAGGGGCAAGCGGGCTCTCTAGTTGTGGTGTATGGGCTTAGCTGCCCCGCAGCATGTGGGATCTTAGTTCCCCGACCAGGGACCAAACCCGCATCCCCTGCATTGGAAGGTGGAGTCTTAACCACTGAACCACCAGGAAGTCCCTTGCTGGTCTTTTAAAAGGCACAGCAAAACTCTACAAGATCTTTGGAGGACATTTTCTTAACAGACTTGACACTACTAACAGGTCACTAGGAAGACTGCATTGGATCAGAAGACTACATTTAAAGTCTCTGAGGGACTTCCCTGGTGGCACTGCGGATAAGAGTCCGCCTGCCAATGCAGAGGACACAGGTTTGATCCCTGGTCTGGGAAGATCCCACATGCCGCAGAGCAACTAAGCCCACGCACCACAACTACTGAGCCTGCGCTCTAGAGCCCGTAAGCCACAACTACTGAGCCCGCGTGCCACAACTACTGAAGCCCAGGCACCTAGAGCCCATGCTCCACAACAAAGACAAGCCACTGCAATGAGAAGCCCGCACACTGCAGTAGCCCCCGCTCACCACAACTAGAGAAAGCCCGTGAGCAGTAACGGACCCAAATGCAGCCAAAAATAAATAAATAAAGTAAAAATAATAATAAAAATAAAATAAAAAGAGTAACTTTTCCCCCTAATTTATTACAAATACATATTCAATGTAGAAATTTTAATAACACAGACAAGCAAAAAGAAGTCACTCAAAACTCCACCAGAGACAATGAATGTTATCAATTTAGTATATATCCCTCTAATCTTTTTTCCTAACCATACTTGAACTTTTATTGGGAAATAGGAACATACTACAAATATCTTATAACTTGCTTTTTCCATTTATCTGTCTGACAAATATTCTTCAGTATAATTTTAAACATCTTCATGGTCTTCTAACTGTACTATGGTACACATTTACTCAACCAATTCTCTATTGTATATTACATTGTTTCCAGTTATTGATCACTATAAATAACGCTGTGATAATCCTTGTGGCTAAGTCTTTTATCCCTTGTAAATTCCTAGAAGGTAAAAGAGAAAAAAAAAATAAAAAGGACTCTTTTCTTCCTTTTGCCACTCACACTAGGCAATATAACACTGGACAGTACACAATAATTACATGCTAACTTGAGACATCAGAATAAAGAAGGTATTAGAAACTTCTCTGAAGAGATCCAAGAAAAGGAAAACAAATGTTGGCACTTCCTCCTATTCTCTCATAACTTTAGCACCTTCTCTAAATTGCCCAGGAAGGCTTAAGTATGGTTTTACCTAGAGCAAAGAGGTGGATATAATAACCTCTTACAGGCTTCTAGAGCTAACAAGTTTACCTTAATTTGGAGAAATGGAATCTGTTGTGCCAAAAAAGTAAAAACATGAAGATAACTTTCTCAGAAGTCTCTGTACTCTTACCTTTTGATGGAACTGAAGAAATCCCAAATCTGTAGAAAGAAAAACAAGCTAAATTTTAGGAAGCTGTTCACACTCCTGGTTGTCTGTCTCCGTGTCAAGTATACATATGGCACTTCTTGCTTGTGATCTCAAGCCTTGCAATCATTAGCTAATTCTAACAACCCCATGAAAGAGGTTCAGTTGACTCTTTTTCTCACCAAGAGTCCAGAGAGTAAGTTAAAAGGTAGCCTTATCAGAACTGGGAGTAGCAGTCAGTTCCTGACTTTTACCTATTACAAAAACCCTGCTTGGTAATAAAACCCAATCTATAGCTACTACAACCAATCAGCAGATACGTTCTGAATAGAGCCAAGAGAGTATTTCTTTCCAGCAAGGCCTCTATTCTACTTAAAATCAACAACTATATTTAAAACCTAGGAACACATTCCCTCACCTTCATATTACCACGATCTCAGGTCTAAAAGGCTGGGAACACTCACCTAGCTGCCCTGGCAGCTTTCTTACTCTCCAAGCTCACAGGTACATTGAATCGTTCAGCTCTCTTCTGCATCCTCTAAGTGATAACAGACAAAAGAAGGGAAAGAGAAAAATTCAATTTCTGGTTTCCTTCTTTTAAGAGAAAAGTCATTTAGAGGTGTGTATCTCTAGAACATCGGGATTAATTTCTTAAGGTCCAAACTGAGTTATACTGACAATCACAGAGGATATCAGGTTGTATCCATTCCAGGGCTTAACTCAACAGTCCTTTCCAGAAAGCAAACACAAAAAGACTATTATTACATTCATGTCCTCAAAAACAAAAGGGAAGGAATAAAATAAAACCCGCATTCTGTATCAAGCCAAGAAGACAAAAGCTGTGTTTGACTGACCTTTGAAAATGGATCAAAGGAACAGCTTGGTTCCAACACTAGTTGTACTCTTTCAGTTAGAAATGAGGCAGCGTTGTCCTATGCCATCTCTACTTTAATAGTACAAAAAACCCCACAGATCTTCACTGAAACCTACTTTCAGAGATCTTGAGATAGGATCCAGAGAAATTTCAATCTCACCAGCTAGCTAGTAGTAACTTAAGAGTGACATCTTCCCTTGTAACTTTTCATCTCTTCCAAGGTACAATCCTCTCAAACTCTAATCTTAGTTTGTAAACATCTTAAAAAGAGTTACCACTAAGACCAGAATACTATACAAAAAGACTACGGCCTCAAAGGTGACTATGCCAGCCCAAATATATTCCCAAGTGTGGCCGGTAGAAAAATGTATCAATACCAAAATCTGTCAATACTGATTTTCTGCCTATGAGTAAATATTTTAAAGTGATGATACAGACAAAATAAAGGGTAAGAAACAGAAAGATATATATATATATATAGACTGCTCTTCTGAAAGAATACCTACCTCAGTCTGTGGTATTTCAGATGTAATTTTTACCACTTTTTTCTCTGCTGCCCTGGAAAAGGGATTTTTAAAATCAGAAGACTGATATTCTAAACCAAAACCTTTGAAGTGTATAAGAATTCACCTGAATCATGTCCTCTGTCCCATATCTCTCTACCACCCTTCAGACCAAAAAAACATGAAGCCCATTAGACCTTTAGTTCCTTGAAGTGTCGTCTACTGATAAAAGAGTTTAAATAACAGACTAAGCTACTTTGCTAGAGTATAAGAAAGTAACAAGGAAAGAAGTCTGGTTAAATATACTGAACTGAGGGAAATGCTCAAAGTACACCGGAAATCATTTCATTTACTTTTAGGAACTTTAAATGTACTTTTGGACTAATGACTATTCCTCTAACCCTCATTTAAATACCAGCTCTCAATTTTCATCACAATTAATGAGTGCTCTACAAGGTCTGGTTTCCTTCTTTTTACAAATCCCTTATATCTCCCATGGGACCGTAGCTCCAGCTGGAACAGTCAAAGTGGGATAAATAAAAATGCCAAAGGGAGTGGGAAGAAAAAAGGCTAAGGGGAGTTTGAATTAGGAAAACATGGTAAGTTACCAGTCAAAAGGTTTAAGAGAAAACAAAAGAGGGGGGACCAGGGGGGCGGGAGACAAAGTTCGGAAGTACTCAGGATAAATCGAAGGGCATTAACCCTCCACCAAACAACTCCCATAAAACTGTGGGTCATAACCAGTCTCATTAAGGTCCCTCATTTAGAGACATGGGAGGCTTTTGTTCCAATATCCCAGACACTTTTCCCATTTGATGCCCTGAAAGGTAGTAATGGTTTAATGGCATTTTCAGAGGAAGCAATTCTGGAACAGGAACTTATTCTCTCCTCCATCCTTTTGTTGGAGGTCCCTGGACTGACAGATAAGCAGTGGGAGCCCCCTGCTGACCATAACTAAGTCCTGCAATATTTAACTGCTGTGGCTTGAGGAGGGGGGAAAAAAATCAAACTAGAAACAGAAGTATCTTTTTGGAGAAACTCAAGCAAAAGACAAAGCAAGGGGATCTCCTTTTGAATGTTCTAAGGACCTAAATTAGCCCTGTACATTCTGACTTTAAAGAAATTTCCGATTTCTTTCCATTTCCCAGCCATCTTTCCTTCCCCAATCCTCTCTGTTTTGTGCAGACAGAAAGGGACACTGAAGTTTAATGTTCTACTTGAAGTCCAATGCCATTAAAATAGCAGCCCTCTTCACCAAACCACCAGGCTAATGACTTCCTCCACATTCCCATCAGTACACTTCATGGCAGAAAGGGAACCAGAAAGAAGAAGCTTCCTTCAGCTCTGTTCCAACTCCCTCAGGCACAATTAAGCTCAAGCAATAAATAACGTCATATTCTGGGGTTCATGTGAAATTTCTTCTCTTCACTCAGAAGTTTCGCCCCTACCCATAGTCACATACAAAACATTCTCCATACTACGGGGACCCAGAATCTTTCTGTACATACTTTAGTTTAACCACTACTATCCCTCTAACAAGCAAAAACACAACCCCTCCCACACACATTTTCAATTTCTTTGTTTAGAAATTCACTGATAAAATTAAAGCCCTCTAAACAAGGGAATTACACATTTTACATATTATAAAAATAAA
This sequence comes from Lagenorhynchus albirostris, assembly GCF_949774975.1. Lineage (NCBI taxonomy): Eukaryota > Metazoa > Chordata > Mammalia > Artiodactyla > Delphinidae > Lagenorhynchus > Lagenorhynchus albirostris. The sequence continues at coordinate 59,160,762 of NC_083105.1, read as the reverse complement.
CTACAGATTTTCAAACTTCATAATTTTTAACCCACACAGGCCAATTATCATTGTATTTATTTCATCTTCCTTCTTGCCCCATAACTCTCCAAAACATCTCTATTTTAAAGCTATCCCATCGGCCATTTCCTCAAGGCATTATATCTAAACATAAACCTCCTATGATGGATGATAACTAAATGGCTTTAGAAAGCAGTAATATTTGACAAAATCTAATAAAACATTAAATGCACATCTTCTCTAATGCAGAAAATCCATTGCTAGAAACTTATCCTTTGGATATACCTGCATAAATTTACAATTAGTTGTATGTGAACATGCACTGTATTTTTTGCAATTATGAATAATCTAAATGTCCATCAACAGGAGACTGGTGAAATTACTGTTCATCCATAGAATGGAGTATACTGTTAGCTGCCAGAAAGAATGAGATTCTAAGTTGATAACAACTAAATCTAGGTGATGGGTTCATGGGGGTCTATTTACTATTCTCCTAAGTTTTGTATATACTTGTAATATCCCATAACAACAAGCTAAAAAAAAAAGAGAGACCTACCACTTACTAGGATAATTATCCTCATTTCATAGCGTTGACGTGACGATTAAATGAGAATACATGTAAAACACTTAGAACCTTGCCTATATATAACTAATTTTTTTTGGCCGTGCCATGAGGCATGCACGATCTTAGTTCCCCAACCAGGGATCAAACCTGTGCCCCTTTCAGTGGAAGCATGGAGTCTTAACCACTGGACCGCCAGGGAAGTCCCTATAACTAATATTTAAATAAAGACATTATATGATGATATAGAAAGATCTCCATATGTGAAAAAAAAATCAAGAAACTGACAATATGCATGTACATATGTATCTATATATGCACATATAAAATATTCCAAAAGAATATATTGAAAACCTCTGGGAAGTCAGGTGGGGGTGCAGACAAGGGTACTTAATTTTCAATTTATATATTCCTCTATGTAATGTTTGACTTTGACTTTTTACATCTATTGTCTTTTTTTTAAATTGTCTTTTACAATTAAATGGATTAATACAGCTATGAGGAACAAAAATGTTAAAAAGGACTCAACTGCTCTTGACATGCTGGAGTATAAGATGGCCGGACATTTGCGGGGAAACCCCAAATAAAAAATGTTTATGATCGGGCGTCCCTGGTGGCGCAGTGGTTGAGAGTCCGCCTGCCGATGCAGGGGACACGGGTTCGTGCCCCGTTCCGAGAAGATCCCACATGCCGCGGAGCGGCTGGGCCCGTGAGCCATGGCCGCTGAGCCTGCGCGTCCGGAGCCTGTGCTCTGCAACGGGGAGAGGCCACAACAGTGAGGCCCACGTACCGCAAAAAAAAAAAAAAAAAAAAAAAAAAAAAAGTTTATGATCAACCTTGTGTAATAATTTAAATAAATCAAGATCCACTATTCACTCTAGTACTTTGTCCTCCCCTCCTCCACTGTAAATCAAAAAGGAAAAGAGAATACAGTGTTGAGACATAACCTTGCTCAGCATCCTCTTCCCTTACAAAATTCCTTATATGCAGAAAATGTGCATGATTCTCTATACAGAAAAAGAATCATCTATTACGGTGATACAACAAAGGCTAAGAGAACTAAACTTTATCTGGGCTTGAAGTCTCTTGGTCCTAAGTATCTATTACATAACCTAGAGACAAAGTTACTTTGCTTCACTGGGACCATGTACTTGAAATGAACAAGACCTTTCTGAAAATGTATGATCCAATGAGAAATGAAAAAGCCAATGGGGGACTTCCCTGGTGGCACAGTGGTAAAGAATCCGCCTTCCAGTGCAGGGGGCCTGAGTTCAATCCCTGGTCAGGGAACTAGATCCCACATGCACGCCGCAACTAAGAGTTCGCATGCCACAACTAAGGAGCAAGCAAGCCACAACTAAACCCGATGCAACCAAATTTAAAAAAAAAAAGGGAATGTATACATTCCAATGGGAATGTATAAGAGGTCAACAGTGTAACACTAAAAAATCCAGAACCGTCTGCTCTGTCCTCATTATAAAAAACGGATAGTTACACATCAACAGTTTTTTCAGGAGGTTCTTCCTCTTTGACAGGCAGTTCTATGGGCTTTGGTTCTTCTTCCTAAAACCAAATGAAACAAGATGGTTAAAATAAATCAAGAGTAAATACCTATCAAAAGAATATGAGAACTCCAAAACAAACCAATCTTTCAGAACCTTCATTCCCCCTTTATGCTCCCCTAACGAGTTAGCATTGAAGCCCTCTAATGATTGATGTTTAGCAACGTGACCAAGGCAGTGGCACACTGCCAGGCCAGTGACTAACCTTACTCTCTCCAACTCACCTCTGTTTCATCTCCCAGTACATCTTCTTCATTTGCCTCCTCTTCAGCTAAAGAATATTAAAATAATCAGGTCAAGCCCTGCTACAAAACCATCTTGATCACTGTACTTAGGCTAAAATTATAATCATTTTGCTTTCCCAAAATAAAATTCAATAATGAAGGCAGAAATGTTCATAAAATTTGCTCCACATGGAGGAGATAAAAACTATATTCTCTACCTAACTAACATCAATTAAGAGGTTGATCTCCAGCTGCACTGAAGAACTAAACATGATGAGGTCAAACTATAACATTAATTGAAAAGTACTGTGGCAGAATTTAGTGGTGGGGAAGAATTTCTAAAACAACAAAAACAAAACAAAAAACCCAGAAGCAAAAGTACTATGCAAAAAACTTATTTTTCAGAACTAGGAAAGGTGGCTTCCCTGGTGGCGCACTGGTTAAGAATCCGCCTGCCAACGCAGGGGACATGGGTTCGAGCCCTGGTCCAGGAAGATCCCACATGCTGCGGAGCAACTAAGCCCGTGTGCCACAACTACTGAAGCCTGTGCGCCTACAGCCCGTGTTCCGCAACAAGAGAAGCCACTGCAATGAGAAGCCTGCCCAATGCCACGAAAGTGTAGCCCCTGCTTGCCGCAACTAGAGAAAGCCCACGGCCAGCAATGAAGACCCACCCAACACAGCCAAAAAATAATTAATTAATAAAAAAAAAGATTAAGATGATATTTTTTTAAGTACAAAAAAAAAAACCCCAAAATAGGAAAGGATACCACAGAAAAAGAAATGACTGTCAAAGAAGATATTTGTATCTAAAACCAACATGGGAACAGTCACTAGACTATATGATATGCCTGCGAACTAACAAGCAAACGATGAGAACCCCAAAAGAAAAATGGGCAAAGGAGAAAGCCAAAGAACCACGAACAAAGGACATGTTTAAACTTTTTAGTAAGTAGAGGAATGTAAACTGAAACCACTAACAGATTACCAAAAATTAGGCCACTTGTTAGGACAGTGAATCCTCATGTGCTGATGATGAAATTTATACAGCAATTCAGAAAAACAATTTAGTGGTGTTTAGTCATATTAAGTATACATTTATGAACAGATATTTATTAGCAACCCCATTCCTGGGTATATACCCCCAAGACTCTCACACAGGAATATAAGGGAATATGAAAGAAGTAGTTCAGGAGTCAGTCACTGGGTGAACTAAATAAAACATGGTGAATTCTTTTTTTTTTTTTTCTGTACGCGGGCCTCTCACTGTTGTGGCCTCTCCCGTTGCGGAGCACAGGCTCCGGACGCGCAGGCTCAGCGGCCATGGCTCACGGGGCTGGACCCGTGAGCCATGGCCGCTGAGCCTGCGCGTCCGGAGCCTGTGCTCCGCAACGGGAGAGGCCACAACAGTGAGAGGCCCGCGTACCACAAAAGAAAAAAACAAAAACAAACAAAAAAAAACCACACACAGTACTTGGAGAAAAAAGAATGCAATAAAGTAAGGCTATGGCCTCATTGCCAATTACATAAAATTACTGTAGACCAAACAACACTACACGGTTTATAAGGACAAAGACAAAAAATATATATCAAACACATTAGAATAGTTGCCTAAGAGAGTTGGGATAAAAGGAATGGGAATAAAAGGGAATAAATTAAAACTAGAGAGGGATGATACTATGCCTTAAATGAAGTGTATGTTTGTTTTTTAAAGTGGAATTGGAGAATGTCAGAGCTAGAAGGGACCAGAGATTACTTAGGTTTATGGATTTCAAGGGTGGAGACACTTGTCTCACTTCACAGACTACAAAAGCCACTTAGCCTGAAAACAGCAGCTGTCCAAAGTTACCTAGTAAATTTCTGGCTCAAGAGGAATTAGACTTCAAATCTTCCGATTCTCAGTCTAATGATGCTTGCTTTCCCATATTTCCTTGAAAATAATTTGTTGAAATAAAATTACAATGTCTTTTTAAAAGGGGGGTATTTCTTCTCATTATAACCACTATTTTAGATGACAAGAGTTTTCTTGATAGAGTTAATTAAAATCTTACATCATCAACAACCTAAAGGAAAAGAAGAAATCTTCTGTATGGCAGAGCCTAAAAATTAATCCTCTCGGGCTTCCCTGGTGGCACAGTGGTTAAGAATCTGCCTGCCAATGCAGGGAACACGGGTTCAAGCCCTGGTCCGGGAAGATCTCACATGCCGCGGAGCAACTAAGCCCGTACACCACAACTACTGAGCCTGCGCTCTAGAGCCCGCGAGCCCAACTACTGAATGAAGCCTGTGCGCCTAGAGCCCGTGCTCTGCAACGAGAAGCCACCGCAATGAGAAGCCCGCGCACCGCAAGGAAGAGTAGCCCCCACACACCGCAACTAGAGAAAGCCTGCAGGCAGCAATGAAGACGCAACGCAACCAAAAATAAATAAATAAATTTATTAAAAAAAAATTAATCCCCTCACTCACATCACTCTTTGCCTCCGCAAAGAACTCACCATGCTCTTCAAGATATGCCTGGAGCCTGTTGATGAGATCTTGTTTTATTCCCTTGGTCTCCAAACCACGAGCAAGACACTCCTGCTTTAGTTCAGCAAGCTGAGAAAAAAGAATAAAGCTTTTCCTTAATTTACAGAATGAACCTGGTGGGGGAGAAAAAAAAAAGAGGTAGTTCTCACAAGAAAGAAAAAGAAATGAAAGATCCACCCAAAACTACTGTCTTAACCCCACCAAGCTTCTAGGTCCACAAAGATGATCTGCTTCCCCCTAACAATATTCAATATGCAAGAGGACTTTTCTAACAGATGGTGAAGAATAAACCTACTTTAATCAAATTCTGATCTATTCATACATTTATTACATAAGTCTTTAGCTACTTCTAAGGGGGGGGTGGTCTTTTTTTCCTGAACAATTACTGTACCAGCTCATATAAGGAAAGAATCAATCTTTAAGTAGAATATCTACTTATCTAAAAGCAGATTTTCCTTACTATCTATTATCCCAGATCCTTTACTGCAATCTACCATATACATGCATACAAGTTTGTCCACCACAGAATTAGGTAGATGTGTTAGCTAGATTAATGTCAATAATGAATCACATAAAGGATCTTTGCCAAAATGGAAAAAAATATGTAATGGCATGCCACGACATGGCATGAGTTGAAGATTTTTAAATCAGTAACTTGACTAAAGATACAACAGGTATACTTATCAACTTTGCAGACAACAGAAGGAGGAAGAATTGATGGATTACTGACAGAACTAAAGGTGGGTGGGTGGGGATGTCAGGGGGTGTTGCTGGCTCTTCAGGGAAAACAAAAAGCCAAAATGAAGACTCAATTTAGAAGAAATAAGGTATACCTATAAGTACTACACTTATATTCAAAACTTAAATTGTTAAAAAAAACAGATGAACAAGATCTGGCTCAACAGTAACTCAAAGGATAAAGACCTCAGTCAGGGTTTTAGATGATTACAAGTGCAAAGAGGGCTAACAGTATGATTTGCTACCAAAGTAATTCTAGGTTAAGGGTAACTAAAAAAACAGAATCTATATATATTTTTTAATTTATTTATTTGTTTATTGTTTTTGGCTGCGTTGGGTCTTTGTTGCTTCGCGCAGGCTTTTCTCCACTTGCGGCGAGTGGGGGCTATTCTTCGTTGTGGTACGCGGGCTTCTCATTGTGGTGGCTTCTCTTGTTGAGGCTCTTGTTGCAGATCACGGGCTCTAGGCGCGTGGGCTTCAGTAGTTGCGGCACACGGGCTCAGTAGCTGTGGCGCACGGGCTTAGTTGCTCCGCGGCATGTGGGATCTTCCCGGACCAGGGATCGAACCCATGTCCCCTGCATTGGCAGGTGGATTCTTAACCACTGTGCCACCAGGGAAGCCCCAGAATCTATATTAAGTGATTAATAGCCTTACTGGGCTCTATATTCTCATTTTAAGGAGTGTAATGACATGCTGATCCAAGGAGAACAACCAAGAAAAGGAAGGCTCCAAAAATCCTATATGCAGATCAGTGCACAGATAGATATTTGTCCTGAAAAAAGACTTTACTAGTTTCGAAGTACAGATCTAAGACCAACCAGAAGTTAGAAAGCAGATTCCTATAGAACTTTACAACTAAGGGAATATGCTGGTCAGCTCTAGAAGGTTTTCAACCAAGGAAACATTTGGAAATGGAGAGGGGAGCTTTTTTTTTTTTTTCTCATTGGGCATTCAGTGAGTGGGACAGGCAGGCAGGGAGGGATACTATGTGGAACACTTGTTCTACTCAACAAGCCAACAGCACCCTCTATTGAGAAACATGGTAGGTAATCACCCATTAAGTGTGGAGTGGCTGCAAAGCATAACATGGCCTCTGAAGTCAGACTACCTTGGGTTCAAATTCCAGTTTTACCACTTACAGCTGTGTAACCTTGGGTGAGTAACATAACCTCTCTGTGCCTCAGTTTCCTATGAAATGGGGATAATGCAACAGTACCTACAGCATAGGGTTGTTATGAAGATTGAACCAGCAAATACTCATAAAGCATTTACAATAGTGCTTGGCAGCTACTAACACTTTGTGTTAGACAGACACCGGTGAAGGGTTAGACAAGATCAGACAGAATGACTGCTTCTCAGATTTCTGCATTTCATAAATCAATATATTTTTAAATGGGTAGACTGATAGGGCTGCCAAGTTTTTAATAGCATTTCAACCAGGTTGTGGACCAATACTTTTGTAAAGAAACAATAAAATCAATTACTAGAAAAATGATCATACACTTGGATGCAGCAGTGATGTCAAACTGCTATAAAAGTTTCTAAAAGCTTAATTTCTTTTTTAACCTTATCTCATCATTAACCAGTAACAGTTCATGGATGAGCACTGGCCTACAGATGATACAGTGAATAGTATTAATCTAGAATCTAGATTCTAAGTGATCTCTAAGGTCCATTTCTTAAGTAATGGACCTTAAGTAAGAATCTTGATCTTTCCCATGTTGGTACTTTATTTTTTCTCAGTTTCCTGAAGAACAAGTCTTTTGATTTTAGTTACACTTTTAAGAATTTTGTTGGTTATAAAAGTATTATGTTCACTGTAGAATAGTTAGAGAATTCTGAAAAGTATAGAGGAAAAAAAAGTCTTATGTAACCCTGGCACTTAGAGATCACCTAACATTTTAAATATATCATTTACTCTGTGTGTGTGTGTGTGTGTGTGTGTGTGTGTGTGTGTGTGTGTGTGTGTGTGTGTGTGTGTGTGTGTGTGTGTGTATGTTTAGAGGGTGTTTGTTTACAAAGCAATACAATTTCTTTACTTCCTATAACTCCTAATCTTCCTCAGAAGACTCCATTCCTTCTTTCTTCTCCTCGTTTAAGTAACACTAAGACCACCTAGGGAAAAGGAATGTAAATACTCAGGCAATTCAAAATTCAACTTTCTAATAGAGTTGTTCCTCCCTACTCCTTCCTTCCCAAAACTGTGTAGATATGGACAAAAGTTTACAAAAACCTCCAGATGACAGGGAAACAGACAGTCGGTGATGGATTCTGCAGAGGATGCTGATCTGGTAGACTTGAAGCTGACAGACTGGTACAACTGGTTGTTTAGCTTGGATAGCATCCACCACTGTTGACCACTGACCTTGCTATTGCTGTTGGTAACTGAAATCTCAGTCCCCCACTGGCTCCCAGTCCCTAACCTCAGGTCTCTGGCTCATTCAGCAGTCTTCTCAGCACCTCCATGTCCCCTTCTCTGGTCAAATGAGAATGTTACATGTAGTTTTTACACACTGTTATATTACTTTATTATTATATTATGGGTTCTGCTCCTATACTGGGACATTATTTCAAAAGGGAAATAGATGAGTAAAAACAAAATAGCTGAAAATGAAGTCATTTCACACATTTCATTTGGGCACAATTACATTAGTAGAACAAAACACTTTTAAAGCCTCAAATAAGAATTTATAGGGACTTCCCTGGTGGCACAGTGGTTAAGACTCCGTGCTCGTAAGGCAGGGGACCCAGGTTTGATCCCTGGTCAGGGAACTAGATCCCACATGCATCCTGCAACTAACAGGTCGCATGCCACTACGCCTGAGAAGCCCTTGAGCCGCAACTAGACCCGGCACAATCAAATAAATAAATAAATAACTTATAATATCAAATCTTACCCACTTTTTAAAATAAATTTATTCATTTTATTTATTTTTGCCTGCACTGGGTCTCACTGCTGCACGCACGGGCCTTCTCTAGTCGTGGCGAGTGGGAGCTGCTCTTCGTTTCGGTGCACTGGCTTCTCATTGCGGTGGCTTCTCTTCCTGCAGAGCATGGTCTCTAGGTGCACAGGCTTCAGTAGTTGTGGCATGTGGGCTCAGTAGTTGTGACTCGCAGGCTCTAGAGCGCAGGCTCAGTAGTTGTGGCACACTCACTTAGTTGTTCCATAGCATGTGGGATCTTCCCAGACCAGGGCTTGAACCTGTGTCCCCTGCATTGGCAGGCAATCTCCCAACCACTGTACCACCAGGGAAGCCCAAATATTACCCATTTTTATATGCATTTGACTTCAAAATGTTTTAAAACAACATACTGGGTTGGCCAAAAAGTTCGTTCAGTTTTCTTCCATAAGATGACTCTAGTAGTGCTTAGTTGTCTTTAACTTCATTAGAAACAATTTGGTTAGACTGTATTGTGACAGCTGTCATATCAGTGTACATTTAAAAGAAAACATCAAAACTGGTGAATTTTTGTGTAGCCATTTTAATATTGAAGATGGAAGAAAAAAAGGAACATTTTTGGCATATTATGCTTTATTATTTCAAGAAAGGTAAAAGCGCAACTGAAACGCAAAGAAAGATTTATGCCGTGTATGGAAAAGGTGCTGTGACTGATCGAACGTGTCAAAAGTGGTTTGCAAAGTTCCGTGCTGGAGATTTCTTGCTGGACGATGCTCCTCGGTCGGGCAGACCAGATGAAGTTGATAGTGATCAAATCAAGACATTAATTGAGAACAATCAACATTATACCATGCAGGAGATAGCCGGCATACTCAAAATATCAAAATCAAGAGCTGAAAAACATTTGCACCAGCTTGGTTATGTTAATCGCTTCGATGTTTGGGTTCCACATAACTTAAGCAGGAAAAAACCTCTTGACCTTATTTCTGATTTTCTAATTAAACGTAAATGTTTCGTTTTTAAACAAATTGTGACGCGCAATGAAAAGTGGATACTGTACAATGTAGAACGGAAGAGATTGTGGGGCAAGCGAAATGAACCACTACCAAACCACACCAAAGGCTGGTCTTCATCCAAAGAAGGTGATGGTGTGTATATGGTGAGATTGGAAGGGTGTCCTCTATTATGAGCTCCTTCTGGAAAACCAAACGATTAAGTCCAACAAGTACTGCTTCTGAACTGAACGCAGCACTCGACGAAAAGCGTCCAGAATTAGTCAATAGAAATCGCATAATCTTCCATCAGGATAATGCAAGACCACATGTTTCTTTGATGACCACGCAAAAACTGTTACAGCTTGGCTGGGAAGTTCTGATTCATCCACTATATTCAGCAGACATTGCACCTTCAGATTTTTATTTATTTTGGTCTTTACAAAATCTCTTAATGGAAAAAATTTCAATTCCCTGGAAGACTGTAAAAGGCACCTGGAACAGTGCTTTGCTCAAAAAGATAAAAAGTTTTGGGAAGGGCTCCCCTGGTGGCACAGTGGTTGAGAGTCCGCCTGCCGATGCAGGGGACACGGGTTTGTGCCCTGGTCCGGGAAGATCCCACATGCCACGGAGCAGCTAGGCCCGTGAGCCATGGCCTCTGAGCCTGCGCGTCCAGAGCCTGTGCTCCACAACAGGAGAAGCCACAACAGTGAGAGGCCCGCATACCGCAAAAAAAAAAAAAAAAAAAAAAAAAGTTTTGGGAAGATGGAATTATGAACTTGACTGAAAAATGGCAGAAGGTAGTGGAACAAAACGGTGAATACATTGTTTAATAAAGTTCTTGGTGAAAATGAAAAATATGTCTTTTATTTTTACTTAAAAACCAAAGGAACATTTTGGCCAACTCAATATTTTAAAAGCAAGGTATACTGAGTGAATTGTATGGTATGTGAATTGTATCTCAATAAGGCTACTTAAAAACGCCAAGTTACAGAACATTGTATATATGATACTAACATTAATGTAAAAAATAACATGCGCACACACACCACTCAAATGTGTATACACAAGATGCCTGGACAAGAAACAGGTAAGTTAACACTAGTTGAATCTGCAAAGAAGTTTGTTGAGGACACATATAGGAGGGAAACTTTTTACCACGCACCCTTTTATACCTTTAATATTATGAGGTTGAGCATGAATTACCTATTCGAAAATTAAATTTTCAATATCAATCTAAAAATCCCATTTCTCAGTATTAATAAGGCATTTTTCATGCTACCTATCCAAACAGCAGAGAAAGGACTGATCAACTGACTACATAATACATTTGACATCAATCATTCATCACCCTCTGATTTCTAATTTACTAATCTTGAATTTTGATTCAAATCATTTTCATCTGTTAACTCTCAATCTAGTTTGTAAACCTTTGAAGACAGAGGCATTTTACACCATTTAAACATTTCATATGATAGGAACTCAAGTTTCAAGTATTAATACATGCCAGGCAAAAGGCTAAGTTCTTTGGACATCATTTCCTCATTTAATTCTCAAAACATCTATGTGGTTGGTATTATGACTGCATTTCATAAATTAAGAAATTGAAGCTCAAAGAGACTCAATAATTTGCTAAAAAAATCACCCAGCTAGAAAATAGTGGAGCCAATATGCCAGCCCAGATCTCTCTGATTTAAGCCCAATTTTATGGTTTTTTTAAAAAATATTTATTATTTACTTATTTTGGTTGCACCAGGTCTTAGTTGCAGCAGGCGGGCTCCTTAGTTGCGGCATGCGAACTCTTAGTTGCAGCATACACGTGGGACCCAGTTCCCTGACCAGGGATCGAACCCAGGCTCCCTGCATTGGAAGCGCAGAGCCTTATCCACTGTGCCACCAGGGAAGTCCCAAGCCCAATTTTAAATACCAAGATGAAGGACTGCTTTCATGTGCACACTCTATCTCTCTTACCATTTTCCTCTTACCTCACCTCCTCAGCCTCTTTGCTAGCTCTTCTTCCACCCAACCCTGTAAATACAGATATTCATTAAGACATTCACTAAGGAGACTTTGGCCTTCTCATCCTTTCACTTGTACCAGAATCCAATTATTGGCAAATCCTGTCAGCTCTACCTTCAAAATATATCCAGAATCAAAAAAAATATATATATATGTATATATCCAGAATCTAATCCCTCTTGTCTTTCTTTCATACAGATCATTGTAAAAACTCTTCAGCCCTTGAACCTCACTATAGTTTATTCTCAACAAGGTAGAGTGATCTTTGACAGTTTAAGTCAGAATATGTCATTCCTCTATTCAAAAATCCTCCATTGGTTTCCTATCTCATTAAGGGTAAAAGCCAGAATCCTAATGATCACCTCTAAGGTCCTCTTATAATACTTTGCACAAGGCTCACTCTTTCACATCCTTCAAGTCTTTGCTTAAACACCACCTTTTCAATGAGGCCTTCCCCCTAACCATCCTATTTAAAATTATAGTACCCTTCTCTTCCCACTGTACTCCCTCTTCCTATTTTTCTCTACAAATCACTATTTGACATACTATAAATTTTACTTATTTATTGTACTTTCCCCTAATATAAGCTCCAAATATATATATACACGCACATATATTTATATATATACACATATATATTTATATACATATATATATATATATATCTATATAGGCTCCATGAAAGTAAGAATTTTGTCTTTTTCTTTTTTTGCTTTGTTCACTGCTGTATCTCCAGTGCCTACGGTAGCTGGCACATGGTAGGCAATTCATAAATATTTCTGAATAAGTCCCAAATCTTTATTATCAGCACTCAGCTCTTTTTAAAAAATAATTTTATTTATTATTTTTTATACAGCAGGTTCTTATTAGTTATCTATTTTATACATATTAGTGTATATATGTCAATCCCAATCTCCCAATTCATCCCACCACTATCACGCCCACCTCCGCTTCCCCCTTTGGTGTTCAAACGTTTGTTCTCTACATCTGTGTCTCTATTTCTGCCTTGCAAACTGGTTCATCTGTACCATTTTTCTAGATTCCACATATATGCATTAATATATATTTGTTTTTCTCTTTCTGACTTACTTCACTCTGTATGACAGTCTCTAGGTCCATCCACATCTCTACAAATGACCCAATTTCGTTCCTTTTGATGGCTGAGTAACATTCCACTGTATATATGTACCACATCTTTTTTATCCATTCATCTGTTGATAGGCATTTAGGCTGCTTCCATGACCTGGCTATTGTAAATAGCGCTGCAATGAACATTGGGGTGCATGTGTCTTTTTGAATTATGGTTTTCTCGGGGTATAGGCCCAGTAGTGGGATTGCTGGGTCATATGGTAATTCTATTTTTAGTTTTTTAAGGAACGTCCATACTGTTCTCCATAGTGGCTGTATCAATTTACATTCCCACCAACAGTGTAAGGGGGTTCCCTTCACACCCTCTCCAGCATTTGTTGTTTGTAGATTTTCTGATGATGCCCATTCTAACTGATGTGAGGTGATACCTCATTGTAGTTTTGATTTGCATTTCTCTAATAATTAGTGATGTTGAGCAGCTTTTCACGTGCCTCTTGGCCATCTGTATGTCTTCTTTGGAGACAACTCTCAGCTCTTAAGCAGGAGACCCACATTTCCAAATGACTACTAGATATCTCCAAGTGAATATCTCAAAGACATTTACGCCCAAAACTGAACTTATCTTCTCTCCTACAAAAAACTGGCTTCTCCTCCTCCTCCCAACTTAGACTAAAGGTATCACTACTTGGCGTCATCTTTCATTCCTCCCACATCTAACTGATCTATAAATGCTTGTAATTCTATATTCCAAATTTCTTTCAAATTCATTCCTACTCTAAAAGCCACTACCTTATTTCAGGTCTTAGTAAGTTTATTCACTTGACAAATAGTTACTGAGTATCCACTGTGTGTCAAGCATTATCTTAGATACAGGAAAATAATCATAAGCAAAACGGAAAGAGTTCTTGCTCACATGGAGCTTACAATCTAGTAGGGAAACAAGGCAATCAATGATCATATACATAATGTTCAACTGATTTAAAAAAAAAGAAGTACAATGTCCTATAAAAGCGTTTAAAAAGTGGTCTGACCTTGTGTGTGGATAGATGGAACCCATCCTACCTAAGGGTTCCTTGGTTAAATGATGTTTGACTGATATCTGAAGGGCAACTAACAGTTAATTAGACAAAGGTATGGGGGATGGGGGTGGCAAGGGCACTGCAGCCAAAAGCATGTGTAAATGTTCTGAGCACTAAGGTAAAGAAAGGCAGTTGTGCACAGTGATTAAGGACAGGAATTCTGGAGACAGACTGCCTGGATTTGAGCCACCACTTATTACCTGCGCAACCTAGGGCAAGTTATCCAACCTCTCTGAGCTTCCGTTTTTCCTCAGTTTTAAATGGGGACAACACAGGCATTTACCTTACTGCCTTAGGATTATCATGAGAATTAAATCAATTAATGTATACAAACAGATTTGACCAGTGTTTACCACATAGTAAATGCTATGTAAATGTTAGCAATTAATGAATAGCCATTCTGAGAAATGAAATAAAGCCACTGTAGCTGGAATGTGAGAAACTAAGCTGGAGAGATTGGCAGGCATATAACTAAAGGGTTTTAAGCAGGGGAGTGACTACTGTAATAAAAATCTAGCTGGTGACATTTCTTCCTCTCCAAACCCCATCCTTCTTACTGCCAAAAGAACACAAACTGGGAATTCCCTATAAGTCCAGTGGTTAGGACTCCACACTTTCACTGCCGAGGGCCCGGGGTTTGATCCCTCGTGGAGGAACTAGGATCCCACAAGCCATGCAGCAAAGAAAAAAACAAAACAAAACAAAACAAAAAACACAAACTGATCACATCAGCTCTCCTTTCCAATCTCCAAAGGTTCCCCACTTTCTGCCTACATGACAAAAACCGAACACCTTACACAACTTAGAAGTCCTTTTCAGTATCACTCCAATATACCTCCAGTCGCACAGTTCACCTACTTTCCTTTCCAAACTATCTTCAAACACCAACACATATGCACTATATGCTTCAATATTACAATGTTTCACTGTTCGCAGCACTCTGAAACTAGTACACCCTTCTTGTTCTCTCCTCTGTAGTCCCTTTTCTCACACAGACTGGAAATCTGGTACTATTACAGTTCAGAGCATTTTCACCCACAATTCAGTCTCTCTTTCCAACTGTGTTGGAATGATTCCATTTCTACAAAATCTTCAGAAATTTGCAGCTGATGTGGATTTACATATCAATTCAGATAGATAATATTTTTCCTTCCTACTTCAAAGCCTGTTCCTTTCCTCTGAGACCCCATGCTAAAGCCCCAAATTCCCTTTATAAAAATGGAAAGGTTTTTTTTTTTTAAAAAGAGATAAACCCTAGGTCAACCCAAAAGTCAGGATCACACCAGCAAGAGCAACAGTGGAACCAAACATTAACCGTCCTGGAAGTCAGAATCAAAGGCATGGGTTCTTAACCAGAGGTCCAGGGACTCCTCAGGGCTACAAGGTAATTTGATGAAGCCCCTCAAATCGCATGCAAAGTATGTGTACATGCCTTTTTCTGGGAAAGGGTCCATATCTTTCATCAGAGTTTCAAAGATATCTGGGACCTCCAAAAGCTTAAGAAGTGCTCTAGAGAAAAAGCAAAGACAAGCAAATATGATTAAAAGGATGAACCCTTTTTAGGCTGTCAGGACTGCCTCATGTTCTCTAAGACTACCTGAAATCAGGTCAGAGAACATTATCCAATCAAAATCAAAATTTTTTCTTTTTTTTAAATACACCTTTTCTTTTCTTTCCTTTTTTAAGATTAATTAATTAGTTTTTATTTTTGGCTGCGTTGGGTCTTCGTTGCTGCGTAAGGGCTTTCACTGGTTGCAGCAGGCGGGGGCTACTCTTTGTTGCGGTGACCAGGCTTCTCATTGTGGTGGCTTCTCTTGTTGCGGAGCACGGGCTCTAGGCACGCGGGCCTCAGTAGTTGTAGCACACAGGCTCAGTAGTTCTGGCTTGCGGGCTCTAGAGCGCAGGCTCAGTAGTTGTGGCACATGGGCTTAGTGGCTCCGCAGCATGTGGGATCTTCCCGGACCAGGGATCGAACCCATGTCCCCTGCACTGGCAGGCAGATTTTCTTTTTTAAATACATTTTTATTTTATTTATTTTTATTTTTGGCTGCGTTGGGTCTTCGTTGCTGTGCGCGGGCTTTCTCTGGTTGCGGTGAGCGGGGGCTACTCTTCACTGCGGTGTGCAGGCTTCTCATTGCAGTGGCTTCTCTTATTGCGGAGCATGGGTTCTAGGCATGAGGGCTTCAGCAGTTGTGGCACGCAGGCTCTAGAGCGCAGGCTCAGTAGTTATGACGAACGGGCTTAGTTGCTCCGCGGCACGTGGGATCTTCCCAGGCCAGGGTTCGAACCCGTGTCCCCTGCATTGGCAGGCGGATTCTTAACCACTGTGCCACCAGGGAAGCCCCAAAATCAAATTTAATATAGAACTGACAAATACAGAGTTTTACGTAAGGTGGAACTCCATAAACCAACATAAAATCCATAAAGGCAACTCATAAGGCTGGTGACTTACTCTAGGGGTTTCAAAAATGGAACTAATAAGGGGACCTCCTTGGTGACACAGCAGTTGAGAGTCCGCCTGCCAGTGCAGGGGACAGGGGTTTGATCCCTGGTCCGGGAAGATCCCACATGCCACAGAGCAACTAAGCCTGTGCGCCACAACTACTGAGCCCACGTGTGCCACAACTACTGAACCCATGTGCTGCAACTACTGAAGCTTGCGCGCCTAGAGCCCATGCTCCACAACAAGAAAAGCCATCGCAATGAGAAGCCCGCACACTGCAACGAAGAGTAGCTCCCGCTCGCCACAACTAGAGAAAGCCCCCACGAAGCAACGAAGACCCAATGCAGCAATAAATAAATAAATAAAATTTTGGAACTAATAGGAAGAAAGTATTAGACCTTCTATTCATATTTCCTTCTTATCCCATTCATTCAAAAATTCCTTTTCTGTGTATATTTTATAACATACATACCACTATAGTAGTACATAATTTATACAAGTAAGCATACACATAATGGAGGTAGTTGCTCAACTTTTTCTACCTGTCATTTTATTAGTAGACCACTGATACAATCTACACATTTCAGCACCACCAAGTTAACAGTAACTCCAGGATAACACAAAACCCCACTAGTACAGCTTAGAATCCAATAGCAAGAAACCTAGCAACTTTCACAGAAAGTCTAATTCGTGTCAACTAATAAGTGATTACAAGTATCTCTCTCTGCCCTTACTCTCCTTATACTTTTTTTTTTTTTTAAGCTCATCAAACTTTAAAGGATCAGTTTTCAGCCTGGTTTGTCAAAGGTTCCCGAGATGTGACCAAAACATGACCGAAACATGTGATGGGAAAACTACTTGTGAAACCACAAATGTACAACTAATCGAGATACCCTCTTAATTCATCCTAAAAGAAACTACTCTTTTCTTCCAGGAAGATAATAACCTAAACACGAAACATTTATTAAGATTCCCAAGACACAACTTAAACCGGCTTCTGTGATTGAGTGTCACCCAGTGGTGAGACCAAGAGATGCAGGGTCCGTCCGCGATAGGAAATGGGACAGAGGTAACCCTAACCTTGGAAACGTTTTCCCAAAATATTACAGCCCTGAGTGACTTGTCTCTTGGGTGGTGGAGGGCAGGGTTGGGGGAAGGCTGGCGGAGCGTTGAGAGAACTCGAAAAACTTTTCAATCTGGGGTATCTGTGCCTTCACTACCTCTTAAGGTCTCCTAAACCTCAGGCCTCTAAGGGGAGGCCCATCTTCGGAGGTCTCTCCTCAGGTTTCCAAGTTTGTCCCGGGGGCGTCACCCCACCTAAAAGAAGGGAGGGGAAGCATTTTCTGGATCAAGTTTGAGACCTAGACAGACAGAAATACACGAAGCTGCCATCATCTGCTACCGTGAATCTCAGCTTTGGACAAGAGACTGGAAAGCATTAACCCAGGGAAGAAAAAGGGGTCCTGGGCCCAGCACGGGTCCAAGAGGAGGGGACCACTGACGTAATGCTGTCTGACGAGAAAGGAAAAGAGAGCAGAACAGGTTGAAGGCACTTACACAACCCGATGGGGAAGTGGCGGACGACACCACAGTGGAGGAAGGAGCCGAATAACAAGTAAAGATACAGTAAAACCGTGAGGAGAAATGGGAAATTAGGGAAGGCGTAGTGGGGAAGAAGGGAGGCACAAAAGAACAGAACTACGGCGGGAGCCGGAAAACGAAGTGGAAGAGCCTGCAAGGAAAAGGCGCAAACCAGCCGGCAGAATTCAGTCTCCGTAAAAGTCCGACCCGGCCCTCCCCACCTTCACGGTACCTTCAGTTTATGGAGCTCCACCATTTCAGTCGCCATCTTGTGACCCCTTCACTCCGCCAGGCCCCCACCCGCTGCCTCCGCCTCCGCCTCCGCCTCCGGGAGCTCCCGCCTCGGCGCCGACAGCCACGGCCGGCCAATCGCTGTGGCTTTTACTCCCGCCTCCTACCATCAACTCTTTCTATTAGTCAATAGCTGGAGTCGCCCTCACTCCTTCAGGCGGCTTTCCCCACCTCTCTCAAAAGCTGGGAGCTGGAGAAGGGCGGGTTCGGCACCTTCCGAAGGACGCAAATGGTGACCAATTGTGAGTCCCGGTGGCAGACCGCCAGCCAATGGGTGGTGGCGACGCTGACTCCGCTTCACCAATAGGGAGAGCGCAGATGGGCCGGGGCTGCTGCTTCCTGGAGACCGCAGGTGTAGAAGCAAGCGTCGCGCCGCGCCCCAAGCTGGACGGGCTTCCGAAGCTGGCAGGTAGGGTTACGGGAGACTGGGAAGCGGTACTAAGGAAAAATGGTGGGACGTGAAAGTGGGGTGCGGGGTGGAGCGGCGGCGAACGACAGACCGAGAGAGGGGCGAAGACGACAGCCCTGAGGGGAGCCGACGAAGGAGAGAGGGAGCCTGGGGGAGCAAGGGGCGGATTCAGCACTAGGGTTTAGGGAATTTTAGGTAGAGGGCGGGCCAGAGCTGCTTCCTAACCAGGCGTCATCAACTTTAGGGCGAGCACGATTTTAAAACGGCCAAGTTCCGACGATCAGAGCCGCCCTGGAGTCGGGACTAGGGCTCCATCTCTCGAGACGCTCAGCTCACGTCCCTTCCTAGTTCACATTCTTGGAGCACCCCACGCTTGAGAGGAAGAATTAGGATGCTGCCTGCTTACATGCCAAGGAGATGACACAGGAGGGGCAAGCCCCAGAGGAAAAGGTGGGGTTAGAATAGATTAGAAAAGGTAGCTTTATCCCCTCAACCTTCCTTAGTGGTTCCTTGATTGTTTCCCATGACCCTCTTCTGGAATTTTGGGTGTACCTAATGTCTTCATGGTTCCTTATTAACTTCTTCAGGAAGGTAAAATGACATACATCAGTTTCCCTTGCTCCTTGAAGCGCGCCAAGCCTATGCTTACTCCTTCAAGTTACAGTTGAAGTGTAAGGATCAGAAGAAAGATTACTGTAATATGTCTCTAAGATGTAGAGAGCACTCTTCTTGCCTTCTAAGTTTTTTTCCCCAAGGCTTCAGTTTTTCCTTTGTGCATGATGGGGAAGTTCTCTCATTCCCAATAGAGTCCGGGGGACTTGGGCTATTCAGGGTACAACTTCGAAGAACAAACTCAAAGAGGGGTTGAGAAGAAATTAAGCTGGACTCCTGCCTGATCCCCCGCTGTGGTAGGATGAATGTCGGGGTGGCACACAGCGAAGTGAACCCCAACACTCGAGTGATGAATAGCCGGGGCATCTGGCTGGCCTACATCATCTTGGTAGGACTGCTGCATGTGGTCCTACTCAGCATCCCCTTCTTCAGCATTCCTGTTGTCTGGACCCTGACCAACGTCATCCATAACTTGGTGAGCACTAAACCATGACCTTTTACCCACCCCAGGCTTTTCCCAACCAAAAACAAAATAAAATCACCAATTATTTGGGGGTTTGTCTTCCTTTTGGGATCTTAGCATACTTCTTGGGCTGAAGGACTGCTTTCTGCCCCCCTCACACTACCCACTTCCCTCCTCCCAGGCTATGTATGTCTTCCTACATACGGTGAAAGGGACACCCTTTGAGACCCCTGACCAAGGAAAGGCTCGGCTACTGACACACTGGGAACAGATGGACTATGGGCTCCAATTTACCTCTTCCCGAAAATTCCTCAGCATCTCTCCCATTATACTGTGAGTCCAGGGGGAGATACGGGAGATCCTTCAAAAGCCAGGTACAAAGGTCCACAGGGAATCTTTAAAAAAGCAGACTTCTGCTCACTTAGACCCTGTGAAGATATGATATACTAGGTCTAAATCTAAAGAGAACAGTAAAAAGTAGAAGACAGTAATCAAGCATTACTTGCTGCCTCCTTGGTGGTAGGAATGGAGATGGGACTGAGAAAAGACAAAACACCAAGTAAAAGAAATTATTTTACACTTCCAAAAGAAGTGAATAAATAAAGGCAGAACTGATGTGAATCTGTAAGAACTAACTGAGAAGTGGAAGCAGAAAGGATTCTAACAGTCATGCAGGCTGAAACTGCTTCAGCTGTCATTTGCCACCTGTCATTAACAATAAAAAAAAAAAACTAATTTATAAATCTCCAGTTAAAGGTGCTATCCGATTATCTCCCCAACCCCAAAGTAAATGCTGTTAATATAGCTGGAATATTTTCAGATATCCTAGGACTGCATGCAGTAAAACTGGTCATTTAAAATTGAAGAGAAAGTTGCTGGAAAGGCCTGAATATGGATAGGGAAGGCCAACTTCATTCAACCTATTTCTTCTCTCCCCAGCTACCTCCTGGCCAGCTTCTACACCAAGTATGATGCTGCTTATTTCCTCATCAACACAGCCTCACTGCTGAGTGTACTGCTGCCCAAGCTGCCCCAATTCCATGGGGTCCGTCTCTTTGGCATCAATAAATACTGAGGGATGGGGCTGGGGACGTTGGAACAAAGGGCTGTAACATCCCTCCTTTTTCTATACTGTCTTCTATATCTTGAAAGCCTGAGAACTATGTTTCCCAAACTCCCAGTGGAAACTCAACTTTCCCAAATTTTCATTGGAAAATGGGGTTCCCTGGGCCCAGCCCTGCTAGGAGCAGGTTTCTTTGACTGAGGAAAGACAAGTGAGGTAAGGGGCAAATCACTCTCCACAGCAGGAAGCCATGTTGGGGCAGCTTTTTGGTTGATTAAGTTTTTCCATATCATCCACTCCCACCACCTTCCATCCAGCTCTGTTTTACTGTGTATTTTCCTTATAATAAAGATAAGTATTTTCAGATATGGCTACAGTTTGGTCAGCAGGAAGGGTAGGGAGATGTATTCATAAGGCTGGGGAAGAAAGATGCAATAATGACTTACAGAACTACAAAATTTCTCTAAGGTTTTTTTGTCCCCTCTCCCTTGGTCCAGTAGGAGGTGCCCTTCGCTCTCAGCTAACACTTAGGAGGGAAAAGATTCTCAAATGAAAAAAAAAGGGCTCCAGCTATATGGGCAAAGAAGAGAGGGAAGATACAGGTTGCCAGTTATGTATTTATAGAAAGATAATCCCCTGGCTTTAAATAGATATATACATACAAATATGAACAAACTTAAAAAAATACAAACCCTTGGATCATAAGGGGGCTGCCGGGAGCCCCTCTATCCTTCCCCCTCACCCAAGGGCAGAGAGCGTGATTCTATTTTTTAAAAATTATTAGTTTTGGCCATCCCTGCAGCAATAAGCACGAAGTTGGGTGATTACCCACAAGGTGAGAGTTCCCACTCTCTGAACTCTATGTATCTCCTATAATTAGGGTTACATGCTTTCTCGTTCTGTCATTTTACTAGTATATTGGGGCAAAGGAGGGGGCTCCCTCCTGAAATGGGTCAAGAAATAATACAGACACGTTTAAAAAGAGGGGGGAAAGTGTCATCTGCTGTAGAAGCAAAAGACAAGACAAAGGCATACAGATCCCAGGGAATTACCCAGTTCCCACACTACTATGGGACATATCGTCCAGCCCAGGTCCAGGCCCTAGGTTCTTTGTTCTAGCCACCCCCTATTTCTTTGGTATTGTCAGAAGACAAGATTCAGTTCCTGGGTGCTGGTGGAGGAGGGAGAGTGGTTCCAGGGCTTCCTATAAGTACTGAGTGAACAATTTGAGCTTAAAATTTTCCCTTTTTTAAATATTTAAAAATAAACAAATCAAACTCCATCCTGTGCTGTACACAGCCCTTTTGACTCCCTGACATTGATTTGAGGAAAGAGGGGGGGTGTCAACGTTGGAAAGGCCTCCTCACTTTCTTCCGCCGCTTCGGTTTGGCTTCTCCCTTGGGTACTGTGCTGTTGGGCTTGGAGGCTGCAGTGGCCCCAGGGCCCGGCTGAGGAGCTGCAAAGAAGTTCCCGTTGGACATCTGGCCTGGGGGTACTTGAAAGATCCGGCTCAAGAAATCCTGAAGGTCAGCAGGAGGGGCATCTGGGGTAGCTCT
This sequence comes from Lagenorhynchus albirostris, assembly GCF_949774975.1. Lineage (NCBI taxonomy): Eukaryota > Metazoa > Chordata > Mammalia > Artiodactyla > Delphinidae > Lagenorhynchus > Lagenorhynchus albirostris. Next base: position 59,138,651 of record NC_083105.1, on the reverse strand, counting down.
GACAGGAAAACAGAAGACATGATGAAGCAAGAGATACTGGAGTCAAATGGTTACCTATGTTACCTATTTATACCTATTTTAAAGATATACCGAGTCAGTTCCCAAACTCCTTATAGGGTGAGACACCTACATGTCCTAAACAGCATGTCATGAAACCATGTTCAGAACTAGAATAGTGGATAGATTATTGAGAGGAATACCACCCACCTCTGCCGCCCACTGGTGCCTGGCATCCGTGAACCAAATGAGATGTGATAGGGGACTCTGTGGGTATCTGGGGAGATTCCCACACGCTGGCATCCAGCCCACTCTGCAAGCATGAGAGATAATTAGCCAAAATATCACAGTTTTGGCTGTGATATCACAGATGGGCTGGATATATGAGCCCATACTTCCAGAGGACAGAAGTATACCTGTGATGTCATACACCTTTCCATCCATCAGCGCAAAGTAGGTGATCTTGAGGCCCAACATGCTTGACTCTGCCCAAAAGTCTCCTTCCTCAGCAGGATGCAGTCTATTACACTCAGCACAGTATCTGGCACTCTTAGGTTCCCGATCCATTTCAAACCTCCTGCAATCCAACAAAAGGGCAGTTCCTTAATAATCTATCAAGCTTACCTGGAGCATTGCTGTAGTCTCCATTACTGACATCTCATCATTACTGACAAATATGGTTACTGACTCAGTTGTTACAAATGCCTATGTACACCCTGCCCTCAACCTTCTATCTTAAAGCTAGAACTATTATCTTTTCTTCTTGCTAATTCAAATCCTCAGTCTCTTAACAATATAGCAAAAGTAGAAACCTCAGGGTCTTGTTACTTACCATCTGGATCCCACAACTACTGACAATACAAGGAAGGTTTTTACCTACCCAATCCCTAAACTGTGGCTGTCCCACTCCTGTCCTATTTAAGTCATACCTATGCTTTCCCTGGCATCGGCTGCACATCATAGTATTCATTGCTTCTTTGAGGTCGTCCTGCAGCTTGGACAGAAACTCATTCACTGACCGGCTCAGCTCATTCTCTGCCATTCGCTTCCTGAGAGAAAAAAGGCTTTGTAAGTCAGAGAGTATTGAGTGAGGGACAAAGGGAGACAGATCTATTGGCTTCTTGAGGCCCCTGGCCAGCTAGACAAGCCACCTCAGTTCTCTCTGCCTCAGAGAGCCTCCATCCACAAGTCCAATGATCTCTGCTATTGAAGATTATTCATTTACCCCACCTGACAATTTCCTAGCTCCAACTTACATCTCATATTCCTTCCGTCTTTCAGGGTTGCTGACAATGTCCCAAGCTGCCCGCAAAACCTTGAAGGCCTCCTCAGCCCGAGGATGATTATTTTTGTCAGGATGAACCTACCAAAACACAGATTTCATCACATATCCATTCCAATCCTCTCCCCATTTTGGGTCAAAATAACCTCATATCAAAGGGTTCTCCTTCGGGGTCTTCCCTGGTGGCGCAGTGGTTGAGAGTCCGCCTGCCAATGCAGGGGACATGGGTTCATGACCCGGTCCGGGAAGATCCCACATGCCGCGGAGTGGCTAGTCCCATGCGCCATGGCCACTGAGCCTGTGCGTCCGGAGCCTGTGCTCCGCAACGGGAGAGGCCACAACAGTGAGAGGCCCGCGTAACGCAAAAAAAAAAAAAAAAAAAGCGTTCTCCTTCACCATCTTTTTGAAGAGTCAGTATAGCTTAATGGTTAATTGCTGTGGCTCTGCAGACAGATCTGGGTTTAAGTCCCACCTCTGTCACTTATTAGCTGTATGACGTAGAATATTTTATCTATCATGGATTGTTGGGAGTATTAAATGAGAAAACACATGAAGCATATGGCACAGAATCTGGCACTATGGCGATCTGCCGTCCCAGTGTGCCTGGGATTGTCCCAGTTTTAGCACTGAAATTTCATGTCTCAGGAAACCTTTCAATCCCAGGCAAGCAGGGATGGTTGGTTTAGTATGTGTGTGACTACCTGGCACACACGTACTAAACCCTCATCTTTTAACTTTACTGTCAGTCATAAAGTTAAGAGTTCCAACATACTCAAACTCTATTTTCTAACTAGGAAATTCTCATATATACTCAAAACTTCCTACAGTAGTTTGCCTTTCTGTCCCAGGAGTGAAATATTGATAACATACCACGATCCTCACAGGCTTTTTATCCACTTTTCAGCCTTTTCTCCAAGACAGATAATATCCTCACTTTCTACAGCTTCCTGATTGTTCCCATCCACATACACCAAAAACAGAGATAAAGCTAGTCTCTTGACTGAGGCCAAATAAACAGAATGCTATTAAATCTCTCACATTCCCAAACTTACAGAATGTGGGTAATGGTCAATTTAGGGCCTATTAAAGGCAGTGAGAGGTTGTATAAAAGAAGCCCACAGGGACTCGCCTGGTGGTCCAGTGGTTAAGACTCTGCGTTTTCAATGCAAAGGGCGCGGGTTCAATCGCTGGTCGGGGAACTAAGATGCCACATGCCATGTGGCACGGCCAAAAAAAGAAGCCCACGGATACTGTGGCCCAGAACAAGAGGGAGAACTTTGGATAGTAGGGCAGGTCTACTGAGGATCAGGGAACTTTACCACAGCTCTATTTCAAGAAAGTAAGTTGAAAATGAGAATTTTTGAATGATACTCCCCAAGAGAGGATGTCTGCTAAAAGACATAAAGGTGAGAAAAGAACTCTACCATTAGTAACAATTTGAGTGTGAACACTGTTCCCCACTCTCAGAATATCCCAGGCCATCCACTAAGGGGCATACATTTCCCACCAAACTATTGATAATTTAGTCCTCTGGTAAGTTACAGGCCTGGTACTTTATTGTGCCTTGAATGGTTAATGGAAACTTTGGTTGCCCATTCCCCTTTAGTGTCATGCAACCATTGAGATAATTTACACACTGTGATATTTTACCACTCAAGTTCCATACACTCAAATAGGCCTCCAATGCAATTTACACACACTACTTACATTCATAATAGCTTTACTTGTATAGAAATGGCATATCTAAAAATAGCATCTGAATAGCTACTTCTTTTCTTTTTTTTTTTGTTTTTTTAAGATGTTGGGGGTAGGAGTTTATTAGTTAATTAATTTATTTTTGCTGTGTTGGGTCTTCATTTCTATGCAAGGGCTTTCCCTAGTTGTGGCAAGCGGGGGCCACTCTTCATCGCGGTGCGTGGGCCTCTCACTATCGTGGCCTCTCCTGTTGCGGAGCACAGGCTCCAGACGCGCAGGCTCAGTAGCTGTGGCTTACGGGCCCAGTCGCTCCATGGCATGTGGGATCCTCCCGGACCAGGGCTCGAACCCTTGTCCCCTGTACCGGCAGGCAGATTCCCAACCACTGCGCCACCAGGGAAGTCCCTGAATAGCTACTTCTAAAAGCAATTTGATTGCATGCTTGTATTAAACCATTTCCCTTGAGCATGATACGTCACAACTCCCACCTATACCCGCTTACCAGTAAAAGCAACCATATTTTCATGTATGACCTGAAAATGTATGTACATGCCTCTCCAAGATTTATGTCCCATTCTCCTTTCCTTTCCCACTCTGGGTTGTTGGTCTTGAAACAGCTGTTTTCTCTCACCTGGTCCTGGAATAATCACTCACATGTACTCCCTGAACGTTCCCACACTAGTCCACACTTGCCTCACTGCGACAGACAGTTGGATTTCCCTGTATTCAAAAAACCCTCATTTGTTTAGGAGAGAAGAACTGCCAGGCTTTCTGACTAGGTCTCTTCTCCACCCTACTCAGGATTTCACCTGGTTATTCCAGATGAGTGAGTCCAACACTGTCTAATACACCAGGTTCGTTGATTTTCATTAAGAAAAAGAATCTCATCACAAAAAACTTTAAGGGAAAGTCAGATCCCATAATAAAGGGGGGGAAAGTCTTTATGACTCTTTCCTAAGAATTAAAGATGCTCTTCGTCTTCAAGTTGACTTTCTACTCTGCCTTCCCTTTATTCCACTCTCCCAAAAATTGTAATAGAAAATAAAATATGGGAACAAAGAACTGGAAACAGAGGGGAAAGGTACTCACCATCACTGCCAGCTGCCTATAGGCCTTCTTCAGTTCAACATCTGATGCTGTGGCTTCAACCCCCAGCACATGAAAAGGGTTTAGCTCATCCTCAGGAACCCCAGCCATGGTCAACAGTCGAGCCACTTCCTCTTCAGGCTGGCAGTAGCGACCACTAGCTACAGGTGCATTCCCCTGCCTACTGGTCCTCTGCTTGACCCAAGGCAACTCCAGCCAACCCCACTGAACTATTCTTACCAGCTGCTGCCACGGCCTGCTCTCTCTCAGCAGAATCAGGCACCGCTGCCAGGTGGGAGAAGCTAGCCAAGAGAAGAGCCAGGTGGCTTTACCCCTCCAACCTAACCGGTCACTCAGTCCTACCAGAAACCGCCAGCCCAACTGTAGACAGCCCAACAAAAGGGCCAGAGCCAGAAGCAGCAAAGCACCCAGTAGCCTAAGAAAACGGGTGAACAGCCCTGCCCCATAGCAAAACCCTTGGCTCAGAAACTGGAACATCACCTGGGCCCTGCCCCCCAGCCGCCCTGCCCAGACTCCAACCCAGACCCAAAAAAGGTCCAGATCACTGCCTTTCAGCTGCCTGCATGCATAGATGAGATGGCCACAAGTTTCCACGTACTCCCCCACTAATACCAGCAGTTCGATCAGCCACCAGAAGCCTGCCTGTCCAAGCTGACACAGTTCCTCTGCTCCCCACAATCCCAGTCCTCTGCGCTTATCTGCCTGACTCCGTTTCCGACCCAGCCGATGTCGACCAGGGGATCTGGGATCTCTGCGTCCACCCTCCCGAGTATCCTCCTTGGCTGGAACGCGGTGCCGTTGTCTCCGGGGTGCAGGTTTCTTTCCACTGGGCACACGTGAAAAATCACTGGGAAACTTAAGAGGTTCCTCCTCATCATATTCCTCTTCCAACTCTTCATCTTCCCCCAAAGCTGGAGAGGTACAATGGTGGCAAAAGTTGCTAGAAGAGCTGTCTCCTCCCTCAGAGTAAGGCCCTTCAGGGATTCCAGGGGTTCCCTGGCAGTTACAAGCAGGTGGAATGGAAAGAAAAGAAGGGTTCCCATCTTCCTGGTACCCAGCCTCATTCTCTCTTGAGAGTTCCTGGTCCACTCCTGACTCTTCTGAAGATGCCTCACTCTGATCAGGGTCCTCTCCATCCCTAGGGGGTCCTGGACCCCTTGGAGGGCCATGGCTTGGATCTGACCAGTGGGCTGGATTTGGGGGCTGTGTGTACTTAGGACTAGAGTGCTCTGTGAGGCAGCGGGTACCATTAGGAGCAGGCCCAGCTGAGTCCCTGAGTCCTGAGAATGAAAGTATTTCAGGGTCCACAGAGGGTCCTAAAGTCCTGAGGGAGGCACCACCACTGTGGTGGGCTCCACACAACCCTCCTTCTCCGGGGTGCTTCTGGGCCATGACCCCAGGGCTTCCTGAGGATTTTAGGTCACAGCCATCATGGTAAGTTCTGATGCCTGTAACAAAGGTATCAAGGTGGGGATGATCAAGGATAGGATGAAGAGAGAGGTTACATAATCTTAAATTGGGGAGATATATTTAACGGACCCACCTCCCTTGTTTTCCCGAGTTCTTTTGGGCATTCATTACCCCAGCAATAAAGCCAATACTACATTAACGACAACCCTGCTCCCTCCCCCCTCCTCCAAATCCCCTTATTTTTTTCTTTCCCCAGAAAGCTATAATGCTGAATCAGGGAAAAAAAGAGGTACCACAAAGGGTGTGGTCCTGGGGTCACTCTTGGGAAAAAAGGAAAGACGACCGGAAAGGGGGCCGCAGACTGCCAGAAAAGGGTGGGGACCGTGCGGTCTTTAAAGAAAATCTGGGGGCGGAGCTTGTGGTTGCCCCTGACAGAGAAAACCGTGAACCCTCGGGCTGGGTAGAGGGGACCAAGGTAACGTACAGAAGAGCGGCGGTAACTCCTCCCCCTCGAGCAGCTGGGCCGAGGGCCAGGGGGAGCTACGAGAGCAGCTCCCCCGGCTCCGCCTCCCGTTCACTCTCTGCTTCCGCCTTCCGTCCCCGCCGCGGCCGCCGACCTGGGGCTACTTCCACCTCCGGGGTCACCGGGGAAGACACGGGAAGGAAAAGTAAAAGCGGTTGGCGGAGGCGCGAGCCAGTGCTGCAAGCGCGGAGTCGAACCAGTGGGGACGGTCCTGAGGAAGCACTGGCCCCGCCCCTTAAAGGGCTCTCTGCTGCCGCCCTCCGCGTGCTGAAGTGGGATCCCCGAAGGTTGCGCCACAGGAAGCGAAGCAAGTGGGCGCTGCAGCAGTGCCTGCGGACTCGGGGCAGATTCTCAAGTTCCTCTGGCTGTATTCTTGGGCTTGTGCCGAGACCGGGAGATAGAGGAAAGCCACCGAGCCAGTCTTTTTCCCTTGCAGTCAAAACCAGGGAGCGTAGCGGAGCCACCGCACTGATCCCTTGCTGTAATGAGGACAGAGGCCCTTTTGTATCATGCGGGGGTGGAGCGGAGGGGAGGACGCCCCGGGCCTGGCCCCGCCCTGGCCCTCCTACGCTGCCCCTTTCTTCCCACCAACCCTCGCTCCCCACCCCCCGCCACCGCGCCTGACCCAGCTGGCGAACTGCCCCGTATAACTGCAGCTCCCACGGCCCGGATCCGCGCCTCTGGGTGCAGCTCTCAGTCCCCGTCACGAAGCGGGACCGGAGGACTGAGAGCGTGGCTCCACTGGGCTTAGGACCCGAGCGGAGTGCCAAAAAACACTGCACTCATCTGCATGCTGCTTTGCATCTCGTTTGCATACCAAACTGTTCAGTCGACGTTGACAAGCGCCCCCGCCCCCACTCAGACCCGGCTTGGGTACCCTCTCTGTCGGTCCCCTCCTCTGCACACGCCTCTCCGTTAGTCCCCCTTCCAGACCCCGTCTTTGCTCCGCAAGTTTTTCTACCCATGAACCCCTCGTCGGCGCCCCCAGACCAGTAAGAGCACCTTCCCGGGGTCCCCGATCCCGACCACCAAGTTCTCCAGAAGACAATACTCCAATTCTCTGGGAAGTGGAAGAAACCAAGCCGGAGTAGGGGGGCGCTGGGACACCAGTAGGGGTTTTGAAAGCTTCTGGTTGTTGAGTCAGCGCCTAAGTATTCAGAGACCTTTCCCCAAACCTCTTGTGGCTCCCCCAACACCGTTCCCTGCTATGGAAGGGGGTCTCTGATCCCAGCCTAGAGCCGTAGGCAAACTAGGTCCCCCCACACACAGGGAAAAGAGTTGGAGGGTCCCGCCCCGTGATGTCACCCCCCCCACCCTGTCCCCTTCCTCCACCCCCACCCCCACCCCGCCCCCAAGCTGGTTGCTTTTAGCTCACGGGGCTTGGGCTACGACTTGCAAGAGTTTAGGGGGCAACGAACAGAGTGGCCCTACGGGTACCCACGCCCGACAGCCGCCTGAACGCCTAGGACTCCAGGCAGGGATGCAGCTGGGGGTCTAGGGAAGCACATCTACCCCCTCCTCTCCTCAGCCCTGACAGGGTGGTGAGTAGTTAACACCCCCTCCCAAACCTCTCCTTGTTTAGAGTCCCCAGACTTCCAAGCGGATTGGGGAGAGAAACCCCAGGGATTGCCCAAGCCAACTCTCCTGCTTGTTAAGACCTTGATGTCCAAAAGAAGACAGCTGAAGGGAAGTGCCTGCACCCACCCTACCCCACTCCCATAGTGCCCCCACTGCCAGCCCCTCCTCCTTGGTGTTCTCCTTTCAGGAACTGAGATCATATCCCACTGGCAGCCCTGGCACCCCAGGGGAAAGGGGGAGGTAGGAAAAGTCCCACCAGTGTCCTGAGGGGAGGAGCAAAATACTACCAGGATGTGAGATGATGTCTGTGGGCAAGGTGCCTGCTTAGTCGGTGGGGGATCGTGGGAGTTGGACTGTGGCTGAACGCCCCTTCCCCCAATAACTCCTCCACCTGAAGCCAAGGCTTCAAAACCCTGATAAAGTGTGGCTTTCTGTCTCTACTTGATTTCTTGTCTCAAACTCTTGGTGTCTGATTTTTCCCCCTCTTCCTTCTCTTGGGTTGGAGCAATTGTCGGGAGACCCCCACCATGATTCATTCTCTCCCCTTCTTTCTCCTTCTCCCCCCTCTATTAAGTCCATTCTTCCCAGTCCAGTGTGATAATTTTGAGTCCCAGCTGCAGATGGGGCAAGCTTTCTTTTCGGCTGGAACAAGCTGCTGAGTCTTTAGCCTCCAGTCTCACTAGTACCCCTAGGCCCCTCCCTCCACAGACCGAGGACTTCCTACTGCTCCCACCCCACCCTGAAAAGCCAGGGGACAAAGACTTATTACCTTTATAAGATTTGAAGTCCTACTTAATGTCCTTGTTTCAGAGGGTGATAAAGAGACAGCTGGCTCCCCTTAACCCGGTCCTGTAGGTTTCTTCAGTTACCCCAGCAGGGCTAAGCTCCGTCCTGAAATTGGCCTTTCTTTAAAAGAAATAGAGGTACAGAGTCCTCAAGATTCATGGGCACCTGAGTTCCTGCCCCCTACCCCCTTGCAGGTTTCCCAGCCCCCTCAAGACATTCATGGATGGATGAGAGGAGCTGACACTGACCTCCCTCTCTGTGACCACCTTCTCTTCGGCCATGGAGGAAGCCTTGCTGCCCCTGGCCATGACCTCTGACCCCAGGCCCTTTAATCAACAACTCCCAGAGCCTCCAGACCCAAGATGTGTCTTGAAACCCCAGGACAATCCTGAATTGGCACCCGCCCTGGTGTGTGCTCTTTGCTGCTGCTTTGGAATCATCTACTGCTGCTTCGGTGAGGGCAGGGCCAGGGTTCTGGGGGGCAGCTGCCCAAGACCGTCACCCTCAAGGATGATGCCAACTTTCTCCTTTGCTCCTGAGCCACCTCTCCTCCTCTGTCGGGGGATGCTACCTTCAGTGTGGCTGATCTGCTCTTGCCAGCTCTTTTTCATCCCCCATGCCCACACCCTCCAGCTCTGAGCCTTGCCTCCTACCTCAGGATTCCATTCCCAAATTACCCTCTATGCTTAAGGCTTCTTCACCCTTCCCCAATAATCTGAACCAGCCTGTGCCGATTTCTTCCCATCTACCATCCCTGGAAGGACGAAACCTTGTTTCTGTACTTATTCCCCTCAATGCATCCGTCTTACCGTCTTACCTGCTGATTTGCTCTCCCATCCTCTCTCAGTTCCTGAAAAGTCCCTACCCTCCCTAGATGATCCCTTTCTGCCCTTTGCCTTGAGGTCCCTGTGTGTGCTGCTCCTGCCTTCTGCTCCTCTGGTCAGCCATTCCTCTCCCTCCTGATTCATCAGAGCCATCCCTGGAGACCTCTTTCTGCCTCTCAGTGCCTCCTGCCTCCCTTCCCAGGCTACCGCTGCTTCAAGGCAGTGATGTTTCTCTCCGGCCTGCTATCAGGAGCCCTGGTGATCTTCCTGCTGTGCCACAAGGAGCGTGTGCTAGAGACACAGCTGAGCCTGGAGGTGAGCGCGGGCATTGCGCTAGGCATCGGACTCCTCTGCGGCCTAGTCACCATGCTGGTTCGCAGTGTCGGTCTCTTCCTGACTGGTCTCCTGCTAGGCCTAACCCTGGGCGCCGGGGTCCTGCTGGGCACTGAGCCCATCTACCAACCACCTTCAGCCTGGGTGCCGGCCGGGGGGCTGGTGGGGCTGGCACTGCTGGGAGCCCTGCTCACACTTCGGTGGCCACGTCCATTCACAGTTCTGGGCACAGCCCTGCTGGGTGCTGCGGTGCTGGTGGCCTGTGCTGACTACTTCCTGGAGGGGCTGGCACTGGGCAGTCGGCTGGGCCAGCGCTTGCAGGCACTTCCAGCCTTGCCTCCTCTCTGCTGGTATAGCTGGGTCTTGCTGGGGACCTGGCCAGCCCTGGGGGCCCTTGGGGCCCTGGCCCAGTGGAAGCTCATGGATGAGGAACGTGGAGGCCACACCAATGGTGAGTTACTGCCATGGTACAGAAAGCAGCCAACCTGTGCCTTCTCTTGTCCCTGGTTCCCAGACTTGAGGAGGGGAAGGGGGAAAATCCACTTGAGGCAAAAGGCAGAGTTGTCTAAGGTGAATGGGGCAGGGCTTTGAAGACAGAGTTGGAGGAGCCAAAGTTCTGGGTAAGAATGAGAAGAGTCATTGTCGGGGGAGGGGGGTGCAGGGAAGAGTTACTGGGGACTGATATGGAAGAAAAGGAAGGTGTCAGGGAAGTCCAGAAGGAAAGGGTAGGAGGATTACAAAGAAAACTTTCTTTAGAATAACTGGAGGGGGAATGAGATTTGAGAGAGACGTAACAGGGACACTGAATGGGTTTCTCTAGAGTATGAGTGTATTTGGGGGTGGGTTTCAGAGTCTAAAGAGGCCTCCCTGAGTCTGTATTGCCCCCTCCCAAGCAGTGGTCTTGAGCCACCAGCGAAGGCATCTCCAACTCCTTCGGATCCGTCAGCAAGAGGCTAAGTGGCACCGGACCTCCCCTGGGGTGGGGCTCTGTGAGGGCAGCTACCGGCGCCCGCTCCACCCCAGCACCCGGAGCCCTGCTGACAGTCTGGCTCCAGTGAGTGGAGGGGTAGGGGGTGCTCAGGGGCATGGGAGAGAGGGCACATGGGGATGCTCAGGGTGGAGGGGGGCTCTGACCCAGGCCCTTTCTTCTGCCCTCTCTGCCCTGTGCCCCTCCAGAGCTATCTCCAGAGCCTTCGAGAGCGCCAGCTGGGACCAGGCACCCAGGCCACAGCTCCCCACACTGTCCTGGACCTGGATTCTGACTGTGGTTCCACTGTACCCCTCACCACACTTTCTGGTTCCACCCGGACCTGAGCCTAAACCTCCACTGATGCTCTCACCCCTAGCAAGGGCCTGGGAACACTAGGTGGGCAGGGCCTGGGCCCACAGGATCCAACACAAACTCCCCACCTCTTGGGGATGGAATCTGTGCTCCAACCCAGAGCAGCCCTGTAGGGATATGTTTTAGGTACAGATAGAGAAGAATCTTGTAGGGAAGGGAGACGAATGGAAATGTGAGTACATACCTCCGTCCAATAATAGAGGTGCCCTGGTCCCTAAAGTAACTGACTCCCTAATTCCCTCCAAACTAAACCAAGGAGGACCGTTACCCAGATAGCCTTCTATATACCCGCCTCAGTTTGCCTCACAATGGTAAAATAAGGGGTTTCGTTTTTGTAGGACCTAAAGAAAATCAGGAAGCCTCCTAAAGCACTTGATAGCTTTTTGATGGGGAGAAGGGCAACAGAGGAGCTCAAGGGTCCCTAATCCCCAGGTCCCTCATTAGGGGGCAGTTGGGTTCCTGGTTAGCCTTTCCCTCTGGACCCCGTAGGCTCAAGCCCCCTTCTCCTACCTCAGTTGGGGGTACTGTCCTCCATGGTGCTTCCCTTTCCCTTCTTCTTAATGTGGGGAAGGCCACAGGGCAGTGCCTGGCTCAGCACCCCCCTTCTCCCAAAGCTGGCTTCTTGCTCCAAGGAGAGAGCATTGGCCCACATGCCAGAGTCTTGCCCTTTTGCCCAAAGGAGCCTGGTCTTCAGGGCTGCGTGGAAGACAAGTGCCTTCTCTGCCTCTCATCATAGGTGACACTAATCTCCTTAACCAGAACATTGTCCCAGCCACTAACCCATTCTAACTCTCCACTACCCCTGATTCTCCTGCCCAAAGTCTGTACCCTGGTTCCCCAGACAGCATGAAGGAAGATATGTCCCTGCCCCGGGGAAGCAGGGTTATGATGGGAGGGAGGAAGAACACGGGAGCATGTGAATAAAATGGCATTGAACATTGAATCAGGGAGTCCAGCCTCTACTGTTGCTGCTCTTTTCTTTCTTTGCACCCCAGAACAAAGGGTTAGCCATACTGACAAGTCCTCTGTCCCTTAAAGATCTGATGAGGGTACCTTTATCAGACTGGACTACCGTAGGAGCTGCACACGCACAGCCAGAGGAAGAGTTGTTCACTGCTCTCTCATGAAGTTAACCTTTATTAAGCACAAATGCTCCAGGCACTTCACATATGGTATTTCATTTAACGCAACAACCCTGCAGGATTGGTATTAACCTTATTTTGCAGACGGGAAATCCAAGGCTTAAAGAGGTTAATTAACTTGCCCAAAGTCATAAGCAAGTAAATGTGATTCTCAAGGATTAGAAAGCCGTTGCTCATTTTACTGGCTATGCTGTTTTCTTGCACTTTATCTAGGAAGAACAGGACCCAGGCTTTCCCAGTTGTGGCCTCCTGTCAGCTAAAGGCCTAATGGCTGCCTTTCCTCTACCAATGTCCTCCAGAGAGTAGACGGGGAAGAAATGGATGGATTTGGGGGCTGAGTTAGAGAGTCACTGCCCAGGAGGGAAAGAATACAGGGGAGTGGTGGCTGGGGCTGGGACATTTAGAGGCGTGAGGTCCATGGTTCATGCTCGTGCTGCAGCAGACGTTTGATTGAGGTCTTAGATCTCTGGGAGGGTGACGTTGCCACGGAATAAAAGGGTGGTGGAGGCTGTGACTGAGGGGGTAATGTCCAAGATCGTATCTCTGGCTGAGTGGTCAGTGTTCAAAGTGATGTGATATCTATGGCCAAGGAAGTGGTATCCAAGGTTGTTCCTGTGGCTGAGGAAGTGGTGTCCCCATCTGATGGGGTGGTGTCTGGGGTCTGGGGACGACAGTGCATCCAGTTGTGGGCGATATCTCTGGGATAGCCTTTCTCTACTCGAAGCTGCCGATTGAGGCTCCAGTACTGTTTTCCCTTAAAGAAGTAGACGCGGCCATCCCGCCAACTCATGGCGCCTGAGGGCTGGTCTGGCACTCCTGTAAACAACCGCTTGGTTGGTTTGGGGTAGCGGCTGAAATCAGTTTGGGCCAGCTCGTCCCACTGCCAGTAACCGGAACCCTAGGTGTGGGGCAGACAGGGAGAAAAGGAGGATGAGAAGAGAGCTTAGGGACCCCCCAGAGGTCTACCCTCAGCCCACAGCAGCTGCAGAAGAACTCCCTTCAAGAGCAAGTCTGCTTCTCCGTGTGAGGTAGCCCGCCCCTCCTAAGAAGGGATTTGCCCTTGCTTTGAACTTCATACCTTAAAGAGGAACACCTTTTTGTTGAGAGGCCAATAGAGAGCAGCATCCACGTTGGGTTCTACCCTATTCAGCTTCTTAGGGAAGCCAGGAGACATCTTGAAATTAACGTAGCGCCACACCTTGTCTCCTGAGAGCATGTAAGGAAAGAACAAGACACCTCTGTCGCCAGGTGATAGCTTTCAGTTCCTCCATTCCACCGTCTCAGAAACTTCTCATCCCTCCCTCCTTTTATGGATTCCCTGATTATAGGCCCTCCTCAGGTAACACACTGTAAACTAGTCCCCTCACCCTTAAAGAAGTGAATCCATTGCGTCCGAGGAGAGTAGACAGCAGCATCCAGGTTTCCTGGGAGCCCCTCCCAAAGGGCAGACACTTGGAACAAGGGACCCAGCCCTGAATCTGTCACGGTCCACACGTAGTTTCCCTTGAAAGCGTAGGTCTTCCCTCGGGGCCCTGAGAGCATAAGCGTGTCAACAAGTCAAAAAGACAGGGGTCGGGCTTCCCTGGTGGCGCAGTGGTTGAGAGTCCACCTGCCGATGCAGGGTACGCGGGTTCGTGCCCCGGTCCGGGAGGATCCCACATGCCGCGGAGCGGCTGGGCCCGTGAGCCATGGCCTCTGAGCCTGCGCATCCGGAGCCTGTGCTCCGCAGCGGGAGAGGCCACAGCAGTGAGAGGCCCGCGTAAAGCAAAAAAAAAAAAAAAAAAAAAAAAAAAAGGCAGAGGTCAAATAAAGACTTGTGGGTATCTCAGGCAGACTAATCATTTGCTGTCCTCTCACAGGCTGATTTCTCAAAAATTCATTCAACTTTAATTCAGAGAGAAGATTAAGGGCAGAGAAGGAGGACCCAGTGTTCAGCCTCTCCTTTATTGTTCACAGCAAATCAGCCCTGGCCCAACAAAACAAAACAAAAGCCCTGCAGGTAGCTGCTCCCCCTTGGGGACCTCCCCTCCTACCCCAGGTGGCTTCCAAGTTGTACTTCCATGTGGGTATAACACCCTCTCTAATAGACATTCCAGTTAAGACTGTTTTCTCCATCCTGCTGTATTTCCAGATATTTTTAGTGGCCCTCATAGGGTGGCAGCAGAGGTAAATTCCAGCCTGGCCCACCTTTAATTTGGTTCTGAATCCTCCCTCCCCATACCACATGCCTCCTTCCATGGCCACCAACCCCTGTCTGGTGGTAAACTGCCATTGCTCACGCCGAGGTCCAATGTCACTCCCATGTCAAGGTCAGCAGGCCACCCCACTGCCTGCCTACAGCCTAGAGGAGAAGGGTCTTACCCAGCATCATGGCGTCCAGTTCACCACTGCAGGGGTCTGGCATGGGACTGGGTTCTGTGGGCACTTGGGGTACAGTGGGGAGCTCCGTCTCTTCTTCTTCATCCTCTGTCTCTGGGCTTTTCTTGCCTGCAAGGTAACATAATCCTGCTCAGGGAGAGAAGGCACTGGCCTCCCCACTCTTCTACTGTAAGTTCAGCTCAGAGGTCCCATAGAGAGGAAAAGGGAAACCTAGAGAGCTTTCCTTGGTGGGAGGAAAGATCATATTGATATCAGCAGGAGACATGTTTTTAGTTTTGAGAGGCACTAGAAAGGGAGAAGGGGGTTTGCTGGAATGTTCATTCTTCATCCCCTAGAACAGGTATGAGGGGAGAGAGCTCTGGCAGAAAGATTAGACCTGGAAGTGTCAGAAAAACAGCTCTTGGGAGTTCCCTAGTGGCCTAGTGGTTAGGATTCCGGGCTTCCACTGCAGCGGCCTCGTGGCCTGGGTTCAATCCCTGGTTGGGGAACTGAGATCCCACAAGCCATGCGGCAAGGCCAAAAAAAAAAGGAAAGAAAAACAGCTCCTGAAAATGAAGAAGGCCAAGTAACTGGGCAGGAGGAAGAGAAAGAAGCCAAGCCATTTCCCTCCATGAAGATTAGACCTGTCTCTTCATGCCTGAAGAGATACTGGTCAGACTGACCTTCACGATCACTAGGGGAAAGGACTGACCATAGAGAGCCTGGATCCCAGCCACATCATCCGGGTGCAGCTTGAAGTGGGGCCGGTAGCCAGCATAGACAGGGGCCATGAGGGCCTGGGTGTATCGGGAGTGCCCAAGCCCCAGGGCGTGGCCCAGTTCGTGGGCTGCAATGATGCGCAGGTTCACCCCCCGGTAGGTCTCCTCAGTCCAGAGCTCATCTTCATCAAAGTGCACACTGCCCAGCTCTGGGATGTCGGCATGGGCCAGGACCCGCCCTGGACAAAGGCAAAGGTAGACAGGAAGGAGGTCAGAGTCTCCTAGGGTGGAGCATCCCCTGCCTGTTATAAACTCCAATTACTCCATTCCCTTAAAATTCCCCCATGTATATTCACTGTCTCTTGGATACCTCTCACTCCGTTCAGATTCCGCTGTCATCACTCCGTTCTCTCAGGGATGCCCATCACTCTGTCCCTTTACCTCCCAGCCACTCTGTCATCTCTGGCCCTGTCCTCTTTGAGGTATGCCTTGAGCAGAGGAACTTAAACCAACAAAGAAGGCATAAGCTTCAAAGAAGAGGCTTGGTAAGGCCCCAGGGAGGTGACATGCTGCTCCCCAAGGGAATATTAGAAGGTGGTTAGAGAGTGTAGGGTACAGTTGAGCATGGGGGTGGCCTGACATTAAGGTTCCAGAGTCACTGACTCAAGGGGACAGAGGTCTGTGAAGTGAGAGTTGAGAGCTGGTGCCTACCAGGCCCATCAAAGGTACTGGAGCAGTATGGGCTTTGGCGGCCATGGAAGGAGAGGCGGATATCAGCCCAGCCAGCCTTCACCTCCCGGAAGGTCAAGGGAGCCACATTGCTCCAGTACTGGAAGGCTTGAAGCAGGGCTGCCCGGGCTGTGTAGGATGGGAGGGTGGAGGGCAGGTTCAAGATGCGGAAGGTCAGGTGCTTCTTTCTCCAGCGGCCTGGTTAATTGGACCAGAAAATAGATTAGAAGCACAGATACTTTTGCCAGCTCCGAAGAGTTCCCCTGAGTCTGGGCACTCCCTTAGCAAAGCTGTGAAACAACCCCTCCAGGCAAGTGATGATCAGTTAATAACCAGGTGACCATCCATTCAACACTGAGCTCATCCAGGCTGTCTCAGTGCCACCTGTGCTCCACAGCCATGCCAACCCCTCCTCTCCCTCCCTTTCCCAGGCTCAGCCCTCACCCAGCAGCAGGTATTCAAAGGTCTTCTGGTTGAAGGGGTCCTCCAGACCACAACGGGGCTGCCTCATACGGGCCCTCGTGGCGTCATCTAGCTGACCTGAGACTGGCAGCTCAGATGCTTCCTGAAAAGCTCTAGAAAGAGGGAGAG
The DNA here is from genome assembly GCF_949774975.1 of Lagenorhynchus albirostris. Lineage (NCBI taxonomy): Eukaryota > Metazoa > Chordata > Mammalia > Artiodactyla > Delphinidae > Lagenorhynchus > Lagenorhynchus albirostris. The sequence goes on along the minus strand of NC_083105.1, from coordinate 59,122,235 downwards.
GGATGGATCCAGCAGGGAAGGGGCATCTGGAATGACTGAGAACAGGGGATAGCTCTTTGGCCCCCCGCTGCCCAAGGTGGTGGCTGAGAATGGCCCAAAAGCTCTGAAGCTGATGGGATCACTCCAGGATCCAGTCCTTATAATTGGGACTTCCTGTTCTGCATAAAGGCAATACTCCAGCTTCACCTCCTGTGTTCATGCTCTTATTTGGGTAAAGTGCCATCTGGCGTTGCCTTCTTCCTCTACTGCAATTTCTAACCTCCTTCTGATCTAGGTAAGTGTCCTGCCTCCTGCTCTGGAGACTCTCCCACCACTGCTGCCACCTGAGGGCCTGTCCTCCCTTTGCTTTCTCCCCTCCTGGCTGGACCCGTCCCTCCCAGCCCAGCCTGCTCTGGGGCAATTTCATCCATCAGGCGCCGCAGGTACTGTGACTTTTCAAGGGCCTGGGAACATATCTGAGAGCAGAAAGAAAAATGACCCATTAGATCCAAAATATGAAAACTTCAAAATAGAAATAAATAAATCCCATATCAAATGTTTACGAAAGGCAACATCATGTCAACAACTCAGCTCCAACTCAACTCACAGTTTTACATATAAATTATACTTCATGTGGAATGTGACCAAATAATAGTATTTTGGATAGAACATGGCATGGAGCCTCCAAAGAAGTGCTTAGGGCCTAGGAAGATCCAATGACGGTGCCCTCATCTTTGAATCCCCATCTCACCCCAGGCCCCACCACCCATTCCCTAGATCCCCAGCGTGGACCTGGGTTAAGCAGAGGTGGGCCTGGGGACTGAAAGGGTTTAGAAGAGAGAAAGGAGACCTTGTGACCTTGACCCTGAAGGCATGCACCTTATGACCTCTCACCTCAGAGCTTCTATGATATCTTCTGGCCTGAAGTCATCAGGTCCTTCTAGAGGCTTCTGTAGGTACCCGTATTGCAACAAGTAATCCTATGATGAGGGTAGGGGTCAGCAGAATAAAAGGAGGTCAGTCTCTGGGTGAAGCTCTAAGTGACCTAACAGCCCATAAGGACAGGAGGGGACAGACGTGGAAGGACTAAAGGAGAGGCACGTTAGGGGAGGAAAAAGGGGAAGGAGTGGAGATGGGTAGGGGTGGATCATGGAATAGAGGAAGGAAGGGAAAGGAAGGCAGTTGTAGGTCAGAAGGGAGGCTTGGATGGGACCATGGAGCAGTTCCTCCATCCCTCCCCCAGCCTGGGTCTGACCTTCCCAGGGCACTCACCACTGCTGCCTCCCTCTCTCCAGGCCCCAGGGCCCAGCACGAGACTGTCATGGGGAGTAGGAAGCCCAGCCACAGCCGCTGCCAGTTCATGGTCCCACCAGGCAAGAGCTCCAGAGGCTGTTTGTGCCCTCTGCCCTGAGATTTCTGGGAGCCTGGGGGAGCAGGGCTAGGTGGGGGTCTCTTCCCTTCAGTTCTTTTCACTCTCTAGTCTCTGGTCCTCTTCATAAAACTTCAGAGGAGGGCAATTGGGGGGAGCGTCAGTAGGAGGTGACTCAGCCCAGAGATGTGTTGCAATTCACCATTAACCTCTGCCCTGCCAGAGAGCGGAAGTCAAGAAGAGCCTCCAACCCTATCCCCCAGGGTCCTCTGCTGGAGACCGAAAGACTTTCCATATTGTCCTGTGGGTGGGTATCCTGGCAGGATCAGAGGCAGAATATCTGCAAAGACTAGGGAGAGGGACCATGGCCATCCTCTGAAGCTGGACATTCCTGTGCCCCAGTGACCCTTGGGTAGCAAACCCCTCGTCTGCAACCTTCATGTCTCCCTGTCTGCTCTAGGATAGGAAAAATAATAATAAAACTAAGAGGTAGGAAGCAAGTTGCTTAGGTGCTTGGGTTTCAGGTGAAGGAATGAAGGATGAGATCTCAGTTTCTTTGCATCCAAAACCAAGTTGGGAATTCAGATGCTCTTGAAACCTGCTTGTGTCTGCTTTAATAAAAAGTCATCATTTCGGGCTTCCCTGGTGGCGCAGTGGTTGAGAGTCCGCCTGCTGATGCAGGGGACACAGGTTCGTGCCCCGGTCCGGGAAGATCCCACGTGCCGCAGAGCGGCTGGGCCCGTGAGCCATGGCCACTGAGCCTGTGCGTCCGGAGTCTGTGCTCCGCAACAGGAGAGGCCACAGCAGTGAGAGGCCTGCGTACCGCAAAAAAAAAAAAAAAAAAAAAAGTCATCATTTCAAGCATTTAATGTACCTGGAATGTGTGGGTTGCGGGGAGGGATAACAAGGATACAAGGAAGTAAAGGGCCAGAGCCTGCCTGCAGGGACATTACAGATAGGGTGAGACCAACACAAGCACCTGAAATGAGGGGAACCAGGGTGCCAGGCAGGGGGTGCCCCAGCCTGAGGGCCATGGGGCTGTGGGAAGGCTCGCAGAGGAGGCAGGCTTTGAGCTGGGCTGTGAAGGCTGGCTATGAGTTGGATGGAGTAAAAGAGTCCTGAGGAACAGGGACAGTGCAGGTCTTGAGCAAAAGTGCAGAGGGGAAAAAAGCCAGCTGTACCCAGTGAGAGGTTCTGAGGCTGTGCTTCGTTCCTACCCCAGGCTAGGTCAGTGCTTCGGGTGCTGCTTAATATGTCTGTCAAATGAATGACCAGGCTGGGAGAGTGGCTGGGAGCCAGAGTTTAGAGACCGTCTTGAATACTATGTAAGAAAGAAAAGAAAACCTTACAGTTAAAGAACTACTTTGTGTTAGGTGATTCATATATTATCTCGTTTAATTCTCACTATCCTCCTATGAGGGAGGAATTATTCTTTTTTTTTAATTAATTAATTTATTTATTTATGGCTGTGTTGGGTCTTCGTTGCTGCACATGGGCTTTCTCTAGTTGTGGTGAGTGGGGGCTGCTCTTTGTTGCAGTGCATGGGCTTCTCATTGTGGTGGCTTCTCTTGTTGTGGAGCATGGGCTCTAGGAGCACGGGCTTCAGTAGTTGTGGCACATGGGCTCAGTAGTTGTGGCTCAGGGGCTCTAGAGCGCAGGCTCAGTAGTTGTGGCGCACGGGCTTAGTTGCTCCGTGGCACGTGGGATCTTCCCGGACCAGGGATCGAACCCGTGTCCCCTGCATTGGCAGGCAGATTCTTATCCACTGCACCACCAGGGCAGTCCCTCTGGCCATTTTTTAAAGAGAGGAAATGGAGATTCAGAGAGGGAAACTTGACTAAGGACATGGAACTCCTAACTGGCCTGGCATATATTCAAATCCCTCTGCCAACTCCTAACCCGCACTCTTTCCATGCACCAAGCTGACTCTTAGAGCTTTGTTCTCTAAGTGGTTAGGAGCCACTGAAGTTTCCACCATCACCTGTGCATCACACAACACTTACATACCATTCAAATGCACAGGGAAGTAGGGATAGGAATGGGGGAAGGGGTTACTGAACTCATGTTTTCAGTGGGACCCCAGTTCTGAGCCCTTCCCCACATCCCAGGCTGCAAGGCTGGCAGGCCACAGGGGAACCCTTCACACCCCAGGATGGAGGCGGGGGATCCTCCTGACTCATATCGTTGCCCTCAATGATGCTGGTCCTCTTGACCCACTCAGCACGCAACTGAATAATAATCAAGTGACTAAGTCCCAAATGGCCAGTGACGGGCAAGCAAGGACATAGCCTCTGACTGATGAGTAACAGAGGCTGTGACTGAGGCCATGATCAAGGCTGCTGCCCCCAGGAAACGAGGAAGCTTGGGAACCAGCTCCATTCAGCCCCCTGCAGGGCTTTTCTCAGCCCTGCCCTTCTCTTCCTCTTTCCACCCCTCCATCCCTCAATCCCTCTTCTTTTGAGAAGAGGACATGGGCCAATTGAAAATTATATATTTTTTTCTGATTAAAGTGTTCTCTATTTTTTTCTTTTTTTCAAATTTTTATTTTATTTACTTTTGGCTGTGTTGGGTCCTCGTGGCTGCACGTGGGCTTTCTCTAGTTGTGGCGAGCAGGGGCTACTCTTTGTTGCGATGCACGGGCTTCTCATTGTGGTGGCTTCTCTTGTTGTGGAGCACGGGCTCTAGGTGCGCGGGCTCAGTAGTTGTGGCTTGTAGGCTCTAGAGCACAGGCTCAGTAGTTGTGGCGCACGGGCTTAGTTGCTCCGTGGCATGTGGGATCTTCCTGGACCAGGGATCGAACCTGTGTCCCCTGCATTGGCAGGCAGATTCTTATCCACTGCACCACCAGGGAAGCCTTCTATTTCTTTTTTTTCTGAATAAGATATCCATTGCTCATTATAGTAAATTTGGAAAATACCAAAACAAGCAAGGAAGAGAATGAAAACCACCAGTAAATTCTACCCAGAAGAAAACCACTAGTAATATTTTGATGCATTTACTTGGAACTGTCAGTGGCTCAGAGTTCAGCTCCAGCTCTGCCAGCCCAGCCTCAGCCCCTGGATGGAGACTGTGGGTGGGATGAGACAGAAAGTGAAAGGAAGTAGTGAGCATAGTGGGGGAGGGACAGGAGCTGAGAAGGGTGTGGGGAAAGGGAAAGGAGTAAAGTAAGATGAATGTGATAGCAGATTACTCCCTCCCCTTGGGCACCTCATATAGCAACAACAACAACAAAAAAAAGCGGGGGTGGGGGAATAATGCTTAGGAGTGTATGTTAGTACGTTAGTGAGAGAGATAATGGTTATTATAAAAGGTAAAGGGTGGGCGCTCACGCTGGCCTCGGAGCCACATTCTAGACACTAAGGAGCCAGGGAAAGAACAGAGTGAAACAGTAAAATTTGCCAAATAGTTTATCTCATTTAAATCTCGACAACAGCCCTGTGGGCTGGTATTATCACCTTCTATGGAAAAGGAGACTGAGTCTCTAACAGGTTACTTTGGGTCACACAGCTAGGAAGAAGCAGCAGAGCCTCAGGCCCAAGCTATGATCTTCGCAGTCTCCCAAGAGTTTCCACAGGCCCCCAAACAAACCCCTTAGAGCCAGGAACTGCAAGCTGGGCATGTGTGCAAGACTGCGTGACTAACTGTTCCCATAAAGGCATAATGACCTCCATTTCCGCCAGTCCCCACCCCCTGAGCCGAGCTGACCCAGCTCTTTTTCCCTCTGAATTTGTCATCTCTCACTGGGGGACATGTGTGAATGTGTGCGAAGGGTTAGGACATGTGGTCTGCCTGCCCCAGAGAACTTGAGTCTGAGAGAAAGAACTCCTGGGTTCTTTGGCGGGCTTGCTCCCATCCTGCAAACTGCTTTCCCTCTCTGCCCACAGATTGTGGGAGAAGAGTTTGTATAGAAATATTTTTAATTAAAATATTTTAAACTGTAGCGGCAGGAAGTAGGTAAGATTCTGAGAGTATTTTCTCATGTTCAGGAGCTATGGGGCTGTGGGTGAAGGGCAAAGGTTGGCAGAGGTCTCTAAGCCCAGGAGAAGCCAATCTCCGAATCACCCGCCCCCCTCTGACAGCATCCTCACCCTAACGGGGTGACCTGGAGGGCTGGACATTCTGGTATATCAAGAGCAAGTCTGGGGTCTGAAACTGGAAACTGGAGGTGAGAAAAACGTAGGGTGTAACCAAGTTAGGGCTGGCCTAGATACTGCTCTTGATCTAGAGAAACGTGGGAGAAATATAGTGTCAGCCTCTGGCCTGTTTTCCCCTCAGGGCCCTGAGGGGGTCAGGAGAGAGGGCAGTTTGCCTGGCTGAATGGGATTGAGTTCTCACCAAGCTGTTATCTTGGAAACCTCTGTTTTTAAGAGGACCCCTCCCCCAACAAACACACACACTCCTTTAATTAGTTATGAGTTCCTAGAAGCCAGATGGGAAGCGATGGCCAGGACTGTGCACAGCTGGATCTGGTTACTAACCGGGAAGTGGGAGGGGCTTGGGGATGGCTCAGGCCTGGGCCAGCATATTCTGTTCCCAGGATACCCCAAACTTCCTCAACCCCCATTACAAACACTTTCTGGCATTCCCTCCCACCCGCGCAGGCACTAGCCTAAACTGGCTCGGTTGAGAGGACATCAGACTCAAATCCCTGAGCTCTTCGGTTCCTGTCAAGTGTTGGGGAGACCAAGGTCTGCTCCCCTTCTCCAATCCACATACAAAGGTGTTATCCCACAGGACTCCCCTGGAGATGCTGGAGGCTTCTGCTGGTGGTCCCATTACCCAGCACAGTGCCAAAGGGCTGCATGAGAGGATAAATTCTAGCATCTGAAATAAGGAAGGGAGTAGAGGAATGAGTGTAAGTGTTCTTTCAGCATCTGGGATGATAAGGAAATGATGGTAACACAAAGGATTTTTCCTCCTTCTGGGAATGGCAGCCTTTTCCTTAACAAAACCCAAACTGATCTTTATTGATTTTCCCAAGTGAAGTGGGATGTTGGGGAGCAATTTGGCCTTCTGTCCTCACTCTGTGACCCCAGGTCTGCCGCAATGTTTGGGGACTGTCATGGGCCTGGAAAAGCCACATTTGGCTCCCTTTGGTGTTGGCAAAAGTGTTTGATAGGGGGTTAGCCAGGGAAGGAGTTCAACACTGACTTCCCCTTTTGAAGAAGGTAGTAACTAGATGTGGGACGGAGACCTTGGGAAAGACACAAGTTTCTCTGTTTTCTGTCAGGGCAGCAACTGCGGAGGAGAGGGATGTTGGGGTGAGAAGGCTGCCCTTGACCTGGGTGGAGGGGGTATGTAGGGAGACAGTTCTCTTCTGCATCCCCTGTTTTGCCCCTAACTTACTTCAGAAAAATAGTGGGTGTTCACCAGTGTAGTTTTGTTTTTGCTCTGTAGTGAACTCATTAGTTTGACAATGGGGGAAGCATTGACACATTACAAGTATATCCTGCACAGAGTGAGGACGAAAGAGCTCAAGGACTTAAAAGTGACAGAGACACCATATTCCAGCCTGAGTTGGAGCTGCTTTGGCATAGGGAGCACCACTCCTCAGCTGTGAAGGAAGTTTCTGAAAAGGGAAATGGGAAAAGATAGCTGAGAAAGAAGACCATTGATCCTAAGGAAGACTGTATTCTCAGATTTTTTTTTTATACAGAAGCTATTCCTACAAATGTGCGCTTGCCTGTTACCCAGTTTTGTAAGACCCCTAGTGTGTGTGTGTGCGCACATGTGTGTTATCACGGGAGTGATGCTTCTATGTTATAAAAAATTGGGATGATACATAACTATCTGCCTACTTTCAAAAAGGAAGCCAGATTTTGATGGGAAGGAAGCACACTGGGAGGAAAAATCAGAGAGATCTTTGAAAACCAAAAGCTGGAACAGGTGGAAAACTATCCAGTTGATCGCTGGCCACAAAGTAAGGCTGGCCACTGACCAGAGTAGCCATGGTGATCAATAAGATCAGAAAGAACTGGTTGGCAAGAGGCCAATGTGAGGCCAATGGTGGTGGCCAGTGGCAAAAAGAGTGTCAAAGAGAAGCAAGAGAGAAGGGCAGTCAGGTTGGGGAGCTGAAGAAGCACATGAAACCAAACCCAGCTTAGATTAAGGTCATGTATTGAAGGCAAATTGAAAGTTGCTTTTCTGACTAGACAAATACAAAGAATGAGTATTCAGCTGTCGTTCATTGCTTTACTTATTGACTCTGTCAGTGCTTTTTAAACTTTCCTGCCAATTGACACATACACACTACTATATATAAAATAAAGAACTAATAAGGATCTACTGTATAGCACAGGGAACTCTACTCAATACTCTGTAATGGCCTATATGGGAAAAGAATCTAAAAAAGAGTGGATATATGTATGTATAACAGGTTCACTTTGTTGTAAACCTGAAACTAACACAACATTGTAAATCAACTATACCCCAATAAAAATTTTAAAAATAGGGGCTTTCCCTGGTGGGGCAGTGGCTAAGAATCCACCTGCCAGTGCAGGGCACACGGGTTCAAGCCCTGGTCCAGGAAGATCCCACATGCTGCAGAGCAACTAAGCCCATGCGCCACAACCACTGAGCCTGCGCTCTAGAGCCTGCGAGCAACAACTACTGAGCCCACGTGCCACAACTACTGAAGCCAGAGTGCCTAGAGCCTGTGCTCCACAACAAGAAAAGCCATGGCAATGAGAAGCCTGCGCACTGCAGCGAAGAGTAGCCCCCGCTCGTCACAACTAGAGAAAGCCCGCGAGCATCAACGAAGACCCAATACAGCCAAAAAAAAAAATTTTTTTTAAATAAAGTATATCATAAACCCCGGGGAAAAAAACCTTTTCTGCCAAAATTCCCAGATAGATCATGAAAATGAATATGTAGAGGGTAGAGGTGTATGTACATAACTGTGGTGGTTACTTCCTCAGGGTATTTGTCCATCTCACAATGATTACCCCTTCTCTGTCCCCCTTCCACAGGGTCAAATGGGTGACTTCCAGCAGCCATGTTTATGCCATGTAAAACTAAATATAGAATTCTATGTCAATAGGTTTCTTTTTTTTACCTTTGAGTACTTTAAACTGTCTGCTGATCTCCACAGTTTCTGTTGAGAAACCCATGGTAATTCAAATCATTGGTCCTGGACTTCCCTGGTGGTGCAGTGGTTAAGAATCTGCCTACCAATGCAGGTGACACGGGTTCAAGCCCTGGTCCGGGAAGATCCCACCTGCCGTGGAGCAAGTAAGCCTGTGTGCCACAACTACTGAGCCTGTGCTGAAGAGACTGCAAGACACAACTACTGAAGCCCACGCACCTAGAGCCCCGTGCTCCGCAACACGAGAAGGTACTGCAATGAGAAACACGTGCACCGTAACAAAGAGTAGCCCCCGCTCACCGCATCTGGAAAAAGCCCACGCGCAGCAGCAAAGACCCAACGCAGCCAAAAAGAAAAAAAAAAAAAAAAAACATTGGTCCTCTATATAGTAACGTGTCATTTTTCTCAAACTTCTTTCAAGATTGCCTCTAATTTTTGGTTTTCAACAGTTTGACTGTGACGTGCTTAAATGTGGTTCGCTGCAGTGCGCGGGCTTCTCAACGTAGTGACTTCTCTTCTTGCAGAGCACGGGCTCTGGGCACGCGGGCTTCAGTAGTCGTGGCACATGGGCTCAGTAATTGTGGCTCGCTGGCTCTAGAGCGCAGGCTCAGTAGTTGTGGCGCAATGCCTTAGTTGCTCTGCGGCATGTGGGATCTTCCGGGAGCAGGGCTCAAGCCCGTTTCCCGTGCATTGGCAGGAGGATTCTTAACCACTGTGCCGCCAGGGAAGTCCCTGAGCTTCTTTTTTTATTTTATTTATTTTTTAAATTTATTTATTTATTTATTTTTGGTTTTGTTGGGTCTTTGTTGCTGCGGGCTTTCTCTAGTTGCAACGAGAGGGGGCTACTCTTCATTGCGGTGCGCAGGCTTCTCATTGCAGTGGCTTCTCTTGTTGCTGAGCATGGGCTCTAGGTGTGCAGGCTTGCTTCAGTAGTTGTGGCTTGCGGGCTCCAGAGCACAGGCTCAGTAGCTGTGGCACACGGGCTTAGTTGCTCCGCGGCATGTGGGATCTTCCGGGACAAGGGCTCGAACCCGTGTCCCCTGCATTGGCAGGCGGGTTCTCAACCACTGCGCCACCAGGGACGTCCTATTTATTTTTTAAAATATGTATGTATTTTGGCTGCACCAGCTCTTACTTGCAGCATGCGAGATCTTTTAGTTGCAGCATGAGAACTCTTAGTTGCGGCATGCATGCAGGATCTAGTTCCCCAACCAGGGATCAAACCCGGGCCCCCTGCATTGGGAGCACGGAGTCTTACCTACTGGACCACCAGGGAAGTCCCACTTATTTATTTTATGCAAAGTAATATGTACCTCTTAATCCCCTATCCATATCTTGCCCCTCCCTTCTTTCCTCTCCCCACTTGTAACCACTAGTTAGTTCTCTATATCTGTGAGTCTGTTTCTTTTTTGCTATATTCACTAGTTTTATTTTTTTAGATTCCACATGTAAGTGATATATTTGTCTTTCTTGGTCTGATTTATTTCACTTAGCATAATACCCTCCAAGTCCATCTATGTCGTTGCAAATGGCAAAATTTCTTTTTATGGCTGAGTAGTATTCCATTGTGTGTGTGTGTGTGTGTGTGTGTGTGTGTGTGTGTGTGTGTATACATATATATGCACATCTTCTTTATCCATTCATCTGTTGATGGACCCTTAGGTTGCTTCCACATCTTTTTTTTTTTTTTTTTTTTGCGGTACGCGGGCCTCTCACTGCTGTGACCTCTCCCGTTGCAGAGCACAGGCTCCGGACGCGCAGGCTCAGCAGCCATGGCTCACGGGCCTAGCCGCTCCACGGCATGTAGGATCTTCCCGGACCGGGGCACGAACCTGCATCCCCTGCCTCGGCAGGCGGACTCTCAACCACTGCGCCACCAGGGAAGCCATGCTTCCACATCTTGGTTATGGCAAATAGTGCTGCTATGAACATTGGGGTGCATATATATATACCTAAGCATGGAATTGCTGGGTAGCATGGTAGTTCTATTTTTAGTTTTTTGAGGAATCTCCATAATGTTTTCCGCTGTGGCTGACCAAGTTACATTTCCACTAACCGTTGCTGAGCTTCTTTGATCTGAAAATTTATGTCTTTCACCGAATTTGGGAAGTGTTCAGCCATTATTTCTTCACAGAGTTTTCTACCCCATTCTCCCTTTCCTCTCCTGTGACTCCAATTAAATAAATGTGTATTAGATTTCTGATATTATAGGTTTCTGAAGTTCTGTTCACATTTTTCAGTCTTTTCTTTTTCTCTATATTCTTCACACTGGATCATTTCTCTTGAACTATCTTCAAGTTCACTGAATTTTTCCTATCTCCAAACTGCTATTAAGTCCATTCAGTGATTTTTAAATTTCAAATACTGTATTTTTCAGTTCTAGAATTTTCATTTGGCACTTTTTTATAGTTTCTAGTCTTCTGCTATTTTCTATTTTTCCACTTATTATGAGCATATTTTTCTTTACTTCATTCAGAATCGTTATAATAGCTCCTTTAAAGTCCTTGCCTGATAGTTCTGATGAGTTATTGTATCAGTCCAGGTCCAACCAGGAAAGAGAAACCACATAGCAATTTAAACAAGAAAAGTTCAACATGCTAATGGGACTTCCCTGGAGGTCCAGTGGTTAAGACTTCTTGCTCCCAATGCAGGGGGCCTGGGTTCGATCCCTGGTCAGGGAACTAGATCCCGCAGGCCGCAACTGAAAGATCCCACATGCTGCAACGAAGATCCCGCACTCAGTAACAAAGATCCCACATACCGCAACTAAGACCTGGAGCAGCCAAATAGATTAATTAATTAATTAATTAATTAATTTTAAAAAATTATGCTATAGTGGTGATCATTTTCTAACATACAGAACTATGGAAACTATTTTGTGCACCTGGAACTAACATAGTGCTGTAGTTCAGTTATACTTCAATTTAAAGAGAAATGAATTAGGGGAGTTCCCTGGTGGCTTAGTGGTTAGAATTCCACGCTTTCACTGCCGTGGCCCAGGTTCAATCCCTGGTGGGGGAACTAAGATCCTGCAAGTGCACAGTGAAGAAAAAAAAAAAAAAAAAAGAATTAAACTATAAACATTGACAGATAGTGGATCGTAACAGAGGTAGGCAAGGCCACCAATTAAAGAAACAGAATAGTTCCCAGGCAAGACAAAAAAAAGAAAAAAGAAAGAAAGAAAAAGAAGAAGGAAAAAAAGGAAGAAAGAAAGAAAGGAAAAAGAGGAAAGAAAAAGTAGGCCCATCGAAAGGAGTTTTGTTAGTCATGGAGACATTAAAAAGCGGTCACAGGGGCTTCCCTGGTGGCGCATTGGTTAAGAATCCACCTGCCAATTCAGGAGACACGGGTTCAAGCCCTGGTCTGGGTAGATCCCACATGCCGCAGAGCAACTAAGTCCGTGCCCCACAACTACTGAGCTGGTGCTCTACAGCCCACGAGCCACAACTACTGAGCCCATGTGCCACAACTACTGAAGCCCGCGAGCCTAGAGCCCGTGCTCTGCAACAAGAGAAGCCACCACAACAAGAAGCCCGAGCGCTGCAACAAAGAGTAGCCCCTGCTCGCCGCAGCTAGAGAAAGTCTGCATGCCACAACGAAAGGCCAACGCAGCCAAAGTTTTTTTTAATTTTTTAAAAATTATTTTAAAAAATAGCAGTCACAGAAGCAGACACTGGCAATGGCCATCCAAGAACTGTATTGAGAAAATGAATCTTGGCAATAGACTTGAGTATTCAGGCCATTTGACAAGGCCATTCCTACTGTGAAAGTAAATACACCACATAGTGTAGTCTGATGCCTTCAGTCCTTCTAGTAGTATAATTTACTTTTCAAATCCCAATTTCCGTCCTGCAGTAGGTTGAAAAATGTGCCTCCCGAAAAAGACATCCATCTCTGAATCCCTGGAACTTATTACCTTATACGGCAAAAAAAAAAAAAAAAAGTGGGGGAGGACTTTGCAGATGTGATTAAATTAAGCATTTTGAGAAGCGGAGATTATTTTGGATTATCTGAGTGGGCACTAAATGCAATCAGATGTATCCTTACAAAGCAGAGAGAAAGGGAGATTTCACATACAAATAAGAGAAGACAGTGCGACGACAGAGGCAGAGGCTGGAGGGATGCTGTCACAAGCTAAGGAATGCTGGCGACCACCAGAAGCTGGAAAAGGCCAGGAATAGAATCTCCCTTACAGCCTCTGAGGGGAGTGCTCCTTTGCTGCACCTTGATTTTGATCCAGTGACACTGATTTTGAACTTCTGGGATCCAGAACTGTGAGAGCATAAGTTTTGGCTGTTTTAAGTCACCATGTTTGTGGCAATTTGTTACAGCAGTCATGGGAAACATGCATGTTCACCAAGAGACCTTCTGAATATAATTTGGTGAACCAAATCAGGAGCGATGTTTGTGGGAAGGTAGAGGGCTGGTTGTGCTGACCCAAGTATTCTGTTTCTCATGGCAGATGTAGTATGTGTAAATTGGTAAATTGACACTATAGTTTATATATTCTGGTTTATGCAAGTCTTGTGAGCTTGACTAATATGAGTCTGACCCCAAGATCTCCTCTCTGTGCTGACAAAACCAGATGTCTGACCCTGTGGGGTTATTTGCAAGATCCTGGCCATGGTAAACACACCAAGAAAATTAACACCATCTTGTTGAGGTCTTTTGAGAGGCATATATCTGGTCTCTCCCGGTTATTCCATGATCTTACCATCAGTTCTCTACTTCAAAACTTCATTAATAATAACTTTATCATGGGACTGACAGTTTAAAAAGCCTTCATATTCCTTATCTCATTTAATTCTCATAATAACAATGTTGCAGACTAGGTTTTATCATTATTATTATTATTTTTTTTTTGCGGTACGCAGGCCTCTCACTGCCGTGGCCTCTCCCGCCGCGGAGCGCAGGCTCTGGACGCGCAGGCCCAGCGCCCACGGCCCATGGGCCCAGCCGCTCTGCGGCATGCGATCCTCCCGGACCGGGGCACGAACCCGCGCCCCCTGCATCAGCAGGCGGACTCCCGACCACTGCACCACCAGGGAAGCCCTATCATTATTCTTATTTTTATAGTGGAGCAAAGTAACATTCAGATCAACTAAGTTTTGCCCATGGCAAGTGGAACTGAGATTTGAACCCAGGTCTTCTAGGTCTGAACCCTAGTGACTAGAGTCATTCAACAAACAAACATCTATATTGTGTTTCATTATGCACTAGGTACCAAGAACCAGGAATTCAGATACGAATAAAACTAGTCTTGTTTCTACTGCCATGAGGGGCTTCCAATCTAGTAGGAATAAGTATGTAAAAAATGCAAAAATGTTTATACCAAGGGCAGAAACAAGTGGACCAGAAATCACTGTACCTTACGTTGCACATTAGAAACTATAATTCACTGAATCTGTGTTTGTATTTGAGTGTTTTAGCATTGTTACAGCCTGCACATTATTATCTGGGACATTATTGCCAGATAAAATATTGTTTGTACAATCCAATTAAAACAAGCTTGCCACCCAAGAAGAGGAACTCTAAGCAGAGGGATTTACATTAAACAAAAACACACTTGGAACTAATTCTATGTCTGTCTACGTTAACTGCTTGCTGAATATATAAGTAGTTTATAAAGTGTTGTTCTTCCCAATAATTTCATGTTTCTAAATTAGGTTAAATAATCCATTCAAATATCATTAACCTTAGAAATACCTGAACTCAGGAAGACCCGACCCTTTCTCTAGATCAGTTCTCCATAGTGGCTGTATCAATTTACATTCCCACCAACAGTGTAAGAAGGTTCCCTTTTCTCCACACCCTCTCCAGCATTTGTTGTTTGTAGATTTTCTGATGATGCCCATTCTAACCGGTGTGAGGTGATACCTCATTGTAGTTTTGTTAGGAACCAGGCCGCACAGCTGGAGGTGAGCGGTGAGCTCGTGAGCGAAGCTTCATCTGCCGCTCCCATCGTTCGCATTACCGCCTGAACCATCCTCCAACCCCTGCCATCCGTGGAAAAACTGTCTTCCACAAAACCGGTCCCTGGTGCCAAAAAGGCTGGGGACCAATATTCCTGATTTAGGTAGTGCCTGGTGAGATAGTCTCATGTGTGCTGAGCAGGAGAGGTAAACCAGACTCTTAAATTACTTTAATACATGGGCCTATGTGATAAGTACCATGAGAGACATATAAGAGGCCATAGAATTTGGAGACAGAAACAACCATTTTCAGTTGGAAGATTCTGAGAACAGTTAACAGATGAGTAACTTCGCAGCTGATCTCTGAAGGATGGATAAAACATTTTAAAATAAACTTCAGGGACTTCCCTGGTGCTCCAGGGGTAAAGAATCAGCCATCCAATGCAGGGGACACGGGTTTGATCCCTGGTGGGGGAACTGAGATCCTACATGCCAAGGGGCAACTAAGCCAGTGCGCCACAACTACTGGGCTCGTGCGCCTCAAAGAGAGAGCCCACTTGCTGCGAACCACAGAGCCCTCACGCTCTGGACCCCACGCACCACAACTACAGAACCCACATGCCCTGGAGCCTGCCCAGCCACAGCTAGAGCGAGAAAACCCGCACACCACAAATAGAGAGAAGCCCACGAGCCACAACTAGAAAGAAGCCTGTGCACCACAGTGAAGAGCCTGCTCCACAACGAAAGATCCCACATGCCTCATGAAGATCCCCTGTGCCGCATCTAAGACCCGACACAGCTATAAATAAATAAATAAATAAATAAATAAAAATAAAACAAACTTCAATTTTTAGTTTATTAAAAATGCATATTTACTGTAATAAATTTAGAACATAAAAATTACATAAAAGAGAAGAAAAATCATCTATAATCCCACTACCCAGAAATAACCACCACTAACATTTTACAGTATCTCCTCTTAGTCTTTCCATGTAATTAAGTGTTCTTCTTAAAAAGAACATAGTTGTTTTTTTAAATTTCTCTATGGCAGTCTGTTATACATCATAGTATATTTCATCAGTGGCTTGTTTGGGGACATTAAAATTGTACTCTTCGGAATTCTCTGGTGGTCCAGTGGTTAGGACTCCGCACTTTCACTGCTGAGGGCCCAGGTTCAAGCCCTGGTTGGAGAATTAAGATCCCACAAGCCATGTGGTACGGCCAAAAAAAAATTGTATTCTTTATTTTTGTGTTATTTTTTCTCATTTTGTTTTTGTAAAAATACTCTTAACAAAACATCCTTGTGACTAAATCTCTACATACCTCCTTGTATTTTCCTTAGGACAATTTCTTGCAAGAATAATTTCTTTGTCCAAAAAAAAATCTTTTTTAGGCCTCTCATTAACATTTTTAAAAATTGTTGTAAAATATACACATTTTAATCATTTTATAAGTAAAAATGCAGTGGCATTAAGTACATTTACAACATTGTGTAACTATCACCACTATCTATTTCCAGAACTTTTTCATCAACTCAAGCAAAAACTCTCTACCCATAAAACAGTAACTCCTCATTCCACTTCTCCCAGCCCCTGTTAATCTCTACTCTACCTATTATCTCTATGAATTTTCCTATTATAGGTACCTCATTTAAGTGGAATCATATAATATTTGTCCTTTTTTGTGTCTGGCTTCTTTCACTTGCATGATGTTACCGAGATTCATCCATTTTTGGCATATGTCAGAATTTTATTCATTTTATGGCTGAATAACATTCCATTATATGTATATATCACATTTTCTTTATTCATTTATCTGCTGACAGAAACTTGGGCTTTTCCTGATTTTTGGCTATAGGCCTTTAATATTTTTGACAAATTGTCCCTACAAGAAGATTTTAACAATTTGCACCAGCAGAAGTATGACTGTGCCCATTTCTCTGGTACTTATGAACACTATACTCTTTTTTTTTTAACAACATAATAATCAAGTATATCCTATTGTTGTTTTACTTTTCATTCCTGATAAAGACACACTATATTTGGAAAAACAAAGATAGCAGTGCAAGTCAGAAGACAATGGAATGACATATTTGAAGTACTGAAAAAAAAATGCCAACCTATAATTCTATATCCAGTGAAAATTGAATTGTCTGTTTATTTCTACGTGGCAAAGTAATCCGACAAATTAGCCATCCCACCATTTAATTAAAAAAAAACCTAGAAAACTGTACAAAATAGATGAACTGTTTTCAGATGTTGGGCAAAAGCAACACAGGATTACAATCCGTGAGAGAAAAAGAAAGAAAAAAAATTATGTGAGCCTTTCAATTCTCCCAACTATCTGACCAGAGATACAATCCAGACAGAGAAATCTGCTTGGGAAATCCAAGCAGAGTACAGTGGTTTTGCTGAGATAAAGGGACAGAGATTAGATTTTGGGAAGGCTGAAGAGGTGTGATTCTGTGGAAGAGAGTACTAGAGAGAAGAGAGCTATGTGAAGAAAGAGCTCCACAAATTTTCATAGTGGCCCTGTGAGTCTTTGACTGAACAATAGACTGCTCATGAATGGGAATGAGAGGGGAGACTCCATGAAACTGGCCAAAATCAACTATCAGGTAAAAAGAACAACTGCTGAAGAATTACAAAGTGTATAATTACTGGCACTTACACAGGGATGGGAAAATTAGACTTCCAACCAGTCAGACTGAAGAGACGTTGAATACTCAGAGTATTCAGTAGAGACTTCACAAAAGGTATGCCTTAGGAGTAGGGCACCTACAAGCCTGAGAGTAAAGCTACCCTAGACCTACCCTAACAAAGTTTAAAAACATGCCTCAAAAGTATCAAGCTGATATTCAAGTAAATTAGCTGCCTGCCAGAACAAAGCCCAACACTCTTTAAAGGAAGGAAATAAAATCCAGAAACTCAACAATGTAACATTCACAATGTCCAGCATCTAATAAAAAATTACTAGATAGGGCTTCTCTGGTGGTGCAGTGGTTGGGAGTCCACCTGCCGATGCAGGGGACGTGGGTTCGTGCCCTGGTCTGGGAAGATCCCACATGCCGCAGAGCGACTGGGCCTGTGATCCATGGCCTCTTAGCCTGCGCATCCGGAGCCTGCGCTCCACAACGGGAGAGGCCACAACAGTGAGAGGCCCGCGTACTGCAAAAAAAAAAAAAAAAAATTACTAGACATACTCCTCGCAACCATCAAATAAATAAATAAGTAAATAAATAACATAAAAAGGGAAAATGGGATCTATAGCCAGCAGAAAAATCAGACAATAAAAATAGACCCAGAGACATTCACAGAAAGATAGACAAGATGAAAAGGCAGAGGGCTATGTACCAGATGAAGGAACAAGATAAAACCCCAGAAAAACAACTAAATGAAGTGGAGATAGGCAACATTCCAGAAAAAGAATTCAGAATAATGATAGAGAAGATGATCCAGGACCTTGGAAAAAGAATGGAGGCAAAGATCAAGAAGATGCAAGAAATGTTTAACAAAGACCTAGAAGAATTAAAGAACAAAGAAACAGGGGTGAACAATACAATAACTGAAATGAAAAATACACTAGAAGGAATCAATAGCAGAATAACTGAGGCAGAATAACGGATAAGTGCCCTGGAAGACAGAATGGTGGAATTCACTGCTGTGGAACAGACTAAAGAAAAAAGAATGAAAAGAAATGAAGACAGCCTAAGAGACCTCTGGGACATTAAACACAACAACATTCACATTATAGGGGTCCCAGAAGGAGAAAAGAGAGAGAAAGGACCCGAGAAAATATTTGAAGAGATTATAGTTGAAAACTTCCCTAACATGGGAAAGGAAATAGCCACCCAAGTCCAGGAAGTGCAGAGAGTCCCAGGCAGGATAAACCCAAGGAGAAACACGTGGAGATACATAGCAATCAAATTGGCAAAAAATTAAAGACAAAGAAAAATTATTGAAAGCAACAAGGGAAAAATGACAAATAACATACAAAGGAACTCCCATAAGGTCAACAGCTGATTTCTCAGCAGAAACTCTACAAGCCAGAAGGGAGTGGCATGATATACTTAAAGTGATGAAAGGGAAGAACCTACAACCAAGATTACTCTACCCGGCAAGGATCTCATTCAAATTCAATGGAGAAATCAAATGCTTTACAGACAAGCAAAAGCTAAGAGAATTCAGCACCACCAAACCAGCTCTACAACAAATGCTAAAGGAACTTCTCTAACTGGGAAACACAAGGGAAGAAAAGGACCTACAAAAAAAAAACCCAAAACAATTAAGAAAATGGTCATAGTAACATAAACATCGATAATTACCTTAAATGTGAATAAATTAAATGCTCCAACCAAAAGACAGAGACTTGCTGAATGGACACAAAAACAAGACCCATATATATGCTGTCTACAAGAGACCCACTTCAGACCTAGGGACACATACAGACTGAAAGTAAGGGGATGGAAAAAGATATTCCATGCAAATGGAAGTCAAAAGAAAGCTGGAGTAGCAATACTCATATCAGATAAAATAGATTTTAAAATAAAGAATGTTATAAGAGACAAGGAAGGACACTACATAATGATCAAGGGATCAATCCAAGAAGAATATATAACAATTATAAACATATATGCACCCAACATAGGAGACCTCAATACATAAGGCAACAGCTAACAGCTATAAAAGAGGAAATCGACAGTAGCACAGTAATAATGGGGGACTTTAACACCTCACTTACACCAATGGACAGATCATCCAAACAGAAAATTAATAAGGAAACACAAGCTTTAAATGACACAATAGACTAGATAGATTTAATTGATATTTATAGAACATTTCATCCAAAAACAGAAGATTACACTTTCTTCTCAAGTGCACACGGAACATTCTCCAGGATAGATCACATCTTGGGTCACAAATCAAGCCTCAGTAAGTTTACGAAAATTGAAATCATATCAAGCATCTTTTCTGACCACAATGCTATGAGATTAGAAATCAATTACAGGGAAAAAACATAAAAAACACAAACACATGGAGGCTAAACAATACGTTACTAAATAACCAAGAGATCACTGAAGAAATCAAAAAACACTTAGAGACAAATTACAATGAAAACACGACGATCCAAACCCTATGGGATGCAGCAAGTTCTAAGAGGGAAGTTTATGGCAATACAAGCCTACCTCAAGAAACAAGAAAAATCTCAAATGAAGAACCTAACCTTACATCTAAAGCAATTAGAGGAAGAAGAACCAAAAAAAAAACCCCCAAAGTTAGTAGAAGGAAAGAAATCATAAAGATCAGAGCAGAAATAAATGAAATAGAAACAAAGAAAACAATAGCAAAGATCAATAAAACTAAAAGCTGGTTCTTTAAGAAGGTAAACAAAGTTGATAAACCATTAGCCAGACTCATAAAGAAAAAGAGGGAGAGGACTCAAATCAATAAAATTAGAAATGAAAAAGGAGAAGTTACAACAGACACCACAGAAATACAAAGCATCCTAAGAGACTACTACAAGCAACTCTATGCCAATAAAATGTACAACCTGGAAGAAATGGACAAATTCTTAGAAAGGTATAACCTTCCAAGACTGAAACAGGAAGAAATAGAAAATATGAACAAACAAATCACAAGTAATGAAATTGAAACTGTATTAAAAATCTTCCAACAAACAAAAGTCCAGGACCAATGGCTTCACGGTGAATTCTATCAAACATTTAGAGAAGAGCTAACACCCATGCTTCTCAAACTCTTCCAAAAAATTGCAGAGGAAGGAACACTCCCAAACTCATTCTATGAGGCCACCATCACCCTGATACCAAAATCAGACAAAGATACTATAAAAAATGAAAATCACAGACCAATACCACTCATGAATATAGATGCAAAAATCCTCAACAAAATATTAGCAAACAGAATCCAACAACACATTAAAAGGATCATATACCATGATCAAGTGGGATTTATCCCAGGGATGCAAGGATTCTTCAATATATGCAAATCAATCAATGTGACACACCATATTAACAAATTGAAGGATAAAAAACATATGATCATCTCAATAGATGCAGAAAGAACTTTTGACAAAATGCAACACACATTTATGATAAAAACTCTCAAGAAAGTGGGCATAGAGGGAACCTACCTCAACATAATAAAGGCCATATACAACAAACCCACAGCAAACATCATTCACAATAGTGAAAAGCTGAAAGCATTTCCTCTAAGATCAGGAACAAGACAAAGATGTCTACTCTCACCACTATTATTCAACATAGTTTTGGAAGTCCTAGCCACGGCAATCAGAGAAGAAAAAGAAATAAAAGGAATACAAATGGGAAAAGAAGAAGTAAAACTGTCACTGTTTGCAGATGACATGATACTATACATAGAGAATCCTAAAGATGCCACCAGAAAACTACTAGAGCTAATCAGTGAATTTAGTAAAGTTGCAGGATACAAAATTAATGCACAGAAATCTCTTGCATTCCTATACACTAATGATGAAAAATCTGAAAGAGAAGTTAAGGAAACACTCCCATTTACCATTCCAACAAAATGAATAAAATACCTAGGAATAAGCCTACCTAGGGAGACAAAAGACCTGTATGCAGAAAACTATAAGACACTGATGAAAAAAATTAACGATGCTACCAACAGATGGAGAGATGTTCTTGGATTGGAAGAATCAATATTGTGAAATGACTGTAGTACCCAAAGTAATCTACAGATTCAGTGCAATCCTTATCAAATTACCAATAGCATTTTTTACAGAACGAGAACAAAAAATCTTAAAATTTGTATGGAGACCTAAAAGACCCTGAATAGCCAAAGCCATTTTGAGGGAAAAAAATGGAGCCAGAGGAATCAGGCTCCCTGACTTCAGACTATACTACAAAGCTACAGTAATCAAGACAACATGGTACTGGCACAAAACAGAAATATAGATCAATGGAACAGGATAGAAAGCCCAGAGATAAACCCATGCACCTATGGTCAACTAATCTATGACAAAGGAGGCAAAGATACACAATGGAGAAAAGACAGTTCTTCAATAAGTGGTGCTGGGAAAACTGGACAGCTACATGTAAAAGAATGAAATTAGAACACTCACTAACACCATACACAAAAATAAACTCAAAAAAAACAAAAAACAAAACAAAAAAACAAACAAACAAACAAAAAATAATAAACTCAAAATGGACTAGAGACCTAAATGTAAGACTGGACACTATAAAACTCTTAGAGGAAAACATAGGAAGAACACTCTTTGACATAAATCACAGCAAGATCTTTTTTGATCCAACTCCTAGAGTAATGGAAATAAAAACAAAAATAAACCAGTGGGACGTAATGAAACTTAAAAGCTTTTACACAGCAAAGGAAACTATAAACAAGACGAAAAGACAACCCTCAGAATGGGAGAAAATATTTGCAAACAAATCAACGGACAAAGGTTTAATCTCCAAAATATATAAACAGCTCATGCAGCTCAATATTAAAAAAAACAAACAACCCAATCCAAAAATGGGCAGAAGACCTAAACAGACTTTTCTCCAAAGAAGACATACAGATGGCCAAGAAGCATATGAAAAGCTGCTCAACATCACTAATTATTAGAGAAATGCAAATCAAATCTACAATGAGGTATCACCTCACATCGGTTAGAATGGGCATCATCAGAAAATCTACAAAAAACAAATGCTGGAGAGGGTGTGAAGGGAACCCCCTTACACTGTTGGTGGGAATGTAAATTGATACAGCCACTATGGAGAACAGTATGGAGGTTCCTTAAAAAACTAAAAATAGAATTACCATATGACCCAGCAATCCCCACTACTAGGCCTATACCCAGAGAAAACCATAATTCAAAAAGACACATGCACCCCAATGTTCATTGCAGCGCTATTTACAATAGCCAGGTCATGGAAGCAACCTAAATGCCCATCAACAGATGAATGGATAAAGAAGATGTGGTACATATATACAATGGAATATTACTCAGCCATAAAAAGGAACGAAATTGGGTCATTTGTAGAGAGGTGGATGGATCAAGACTGTCATACAGAGTGAAGTAAGTCAGAGAATAACAAATATCGTATATTAACGCATATATGTGGAACCTAGAAAAATGGTACAGATGAACCAGTTTGCAGGGCAGAAACAGAGACACAGATGTAGAGAACAAATGTATGAACACCAAGTCGGGAAAGTGGCGGGGGCGGGGGTGGTGGTGGTGGTGGTGTGATGAATTGGGAGATTGGGATTGACATATATACACTAATATGTATAAAATTGATAACTAATAAGAACCTGCTGTATAAAAATAATAAATTAAAAAACCACAATAATGCTGAAATTAACAAAAAATAGAACCAGAAATGACAGAAGTTATGGAATTAGTGGATAAGAATTTTTCAACACCTATTATTAGTTCAAGAGAAAAGAAAACAATAAATAAAATGAGGAAAGAAATAGAGACTACATAAAAGAAATGAAAAATACCACTGTATGGCCCTAACAACAAATTAAACAACACAGTTGAAAGATCAGTGAACTTGAAGACATAGAAATAAGAACTATCTAAAGTGAAGCATAGAAAGAAAAGAAAGGGGGAAAAATGAACAGAGCCTCAGTGACTTCTTGGGCAATATCAAGTACACTACCATACATGTGACTTGGAGTACTGGAAAACAGTAGGAACAGAAAAGGATATTTGAAGTAATAATGGCAAAAAATTCACCATATTTAATGAAGAAAATATCAACACACCCAGATCAAAATGTTTGATGAACCACAAGCAGTATAAACACAAAGAAAACTATATCAAGACACAGCATTAATAAAATTGCTGAAAACCAATGAGAAAAAGGACATCTGAAAAGAAGCCAGAGAAAAAGATCATTATGTATATGGAAGCAAATATAAGAATAACCATTAACTCTCTTCAGAAACAATTCAAGACAGAAAACAATGGAATTATACCTTTAAAAAGTACTAAATGAAAAAGGTATCAATCTAGAATTCTATACCCAGTGGAAATACCCATTAAAAATGAAAGCAAAGAAGAAATTTTAAAACAAACGAAAGCTGAAAAAATATATATCACTTGCAGGCTTCCCTGGTGGTGCAGTGATCAAGAATCCGCCTGCCAATGCAGGGGACACAGGTTCGTGCCCTGGTCCGGGAAGATCCCACATGCCACGAAGCAACTAAGCCCGTGAGCCACAACTACAGGGCCTGTGCTCTAGAGCCCGTGAGCCACAGCTACTGAGCCCATGTGCCACAACTACCGAAGCCCACGTGCCTAGAGCCCATGCTCCACAACAAGAGAAGCCACCGCAATGAAAAGCCCGTGCACCTCAAAGAAGAGCAACCCCCACTTACTGCAACTAGAGAAAGCCCATGTGCAGCAACAAAAGACCCAATGCAGCCAAAATAAATAAATAATAAAATAAATTATATGTATATGTGTATATATATATATATCACTTGCATTACCAGAACCATTAAAGGAGGTTCTTCAGATTGAAGAAAGATGATACCAAGTGGAAACAGATCTACACAAAAGAATTAAGGGCATGGAAATAGTAAGCATGTGGGTAAATATAAAAGACATTTTAAAAATTTAGGGAGTTCCTTGGTGGTCCGGTGGTTAGGACTCAGTGCTTTTACTTCTGTGGCCCAGGTTCAATCCCTGGCCAGGGAAATAAGATCCCGCAAGCTGGGCTTCCCTGGTGGCGCAGTGGTTGAGAGTCTGCCTGCCGATGCAGGGGACACGGGTTTGTGCCCCGGTCTGGGAAGATCCCACATGCCGCGGAGCGGCTGGGCCCGTGAGCCATGGCCGCTGAGCCTGCGCGTCCGGAGCCTGTGCTCCGCAACGGGAGAGGCCACAACAGTGAGAGGCCCGCGTACCGCAAAAAAAAAAAAAAAAAAAAAGATACATATCGTAAACCCTAGAGCAACTACTGAAAAAATTAAAGAAATATAATTAATAATAGGAGATAAAATGAAATACTAAAAATAGTCCAAGGTGAGCAGGAATAAAGAAGTAAAAATGGATAGGACAAGTAGAAAACAAATAGCATGGTGGTTGGAACTTAAACCTGACCATATCAATTGGAATTGTCTCTTTATGGATTTTGCCTATCTTTCTATTGGAGAGGTTGTCTTTTCATGTTGATTTGCAAGAGCTCTTTATATAATAAAATATAAATCCTTTGTTATATATGTTTTCTGCCTTTAATGTTATGCTCAGGAAACCTTTCCCTGACCAAAATAGATAGCACTTTGACAAGGAGATGAGATTAGTATAAACTTAAACACTGACTCAGAAAACTGAAAATAGAATTATCATATGATCCAGCAATCCCACTCCTAGGCATATAATTCAAAAAGATACATGCAGTGTTCACAATAGCCAAGACATGGAAACGACATAAATGTCCATCAACAGAGGAATGGATAAAGAAGATGTGGCACTTATATACAATGAAATACTACTCAGCCATAAAAAGAAGGAAATAATGCCATTTGCAGCAACATGAATGCAACTAGAGATTATCATACTAAGTGAAGACAGAAAGACAAATACCATATGGTATCACTTATATGTGGAATCTAAAATGTGGTGCAAATGAACCTCTCTATGAAACAGAAACAGACTCACAGACATAGAGAACAGACTTGTGGTTACCAAGCGGGTAGGGAGGGGGAAGGAGGAATGGACTGGGAGTTTGGGGTTAGTAGATGAAACTATTACATATAGAATGGATAAATAACAAGGTCCTACTGTATAGCACAGGGGACTATATTCAATATCCTAGGATAAACCATAATGGAACAGAATATAAAAAAGAATGTATATATGTATATAACTGAGTCACTTTGCTGTACAGCAGAAATTAACACAACATTGTAAATCAACTATACTTCAATTAATAAATAAATGAAAAAAAACTTAAACACTGAGAAATAAAGAGCTGTATTTAGAAAATAAATATTGTATAGGTGAGTTTAGCTATAAAAGGCACTTAAGGGAATCAGAACATAAGGTAGAAAGAGTAATTCAGAACCAAAACATTGAGTGCTATCTTAGTCTATTCAGGCTGCTATAACAAAATACCACAGACTAGGTAGCTTATAAACAACAGAAAGTTTTTGCTCACAGTGGGAAAGGCCAAGGCAGAAGTAGGGAATTAAGAGGTAGAAACTACTATGTATGAAATAAATAAAATACAAGAATATATTGTACAGCACAGGGAATATAGCCAATATTTTATAATAACTATAAATGGAGCATAATGTTTTAAAGTTGTGGATCACTATGTTGTACACCTGAAACTTACATAATATTGTAAATCAAATATACCTTGATAAAAAGAAAAAATGTTATTGCTCACAATTCTAGAGGCTGAAAGTCTGAGATCAGGGTGCCAGCATGGTCAGGTGAGGGCCCTTTTCCAGGTCTCAGACTTCTTGTATCCTCACATAGTGGAAGGGGGTAGGGAGTTTTGTGGGGTCTCTTTTATAAGAGCATTAATCTCATTCACAAGGGCTCCACCCTCATGACCTAATCACCTCCCAAAAGTCCCACCTCCTAATACCCTTTGGGGACTAGGATTTCAACATATGAATTTGGGGGGACATGAACATTCAGACCATAGTAACTGCCTTGATTATCTGATGAATAAGCTTGATCTCCATTGGGTAGACCAAAGGGAACGCATTAAAGGTTGTTGTTTGATGAAATGACACCATCAACATTGGGCTTAAAGGAAGCAAATCTTGTTGAAGATCAAAGTGTGTGGGACTGACTGGGGGAAGTGGGTGGTGGAGAGAGATCTAAGTTGGAGACCAGTTAGTGTGCTTTTGCAGTAGTTCAGACAAGTAGTGACTAGGATATCCACCTAGATAATGAATAAGGATAAGAATTATATGACTACTGTAAAAACCAATAGCCTCAAGCTTCTTTCAGTTCTGGGTTTTAGACAAATTGAATCTGAAGCACCAACATCCGAATAGGAGATATTGGATAGGCAGGTTTTAGAGGTGGTCGGGTTAGAGAAAGTTTGGGAGTTATTAGCACAGAGGTAATTATTGAAATCACAAGAGTAAATGAAGTCACCAGGGGAGACTTGAGTACAGCAGAACCTTGTAAATTTCTAGAATGTTGGACTCATCCTTCCAGACTCAGACTAGTCATGTCCTCTGGGGAGCCTTCCGTGATCACCACCTGCCTGTCCCCATCCCCGCAGATGGGGGACTTAGGAGTCCCCTCTTGGCTTGCCCCTAATAGAGTATCTTTTACACTTTTACACTTTATTATTGTTGAGTGTTTTCTTCTTTGTTTTTCTTGAGGTTCTAGAAGGGAGGTACCAAAATTTATCCAACTTTGGGTTCTCCTGGACTATAGAAGACTCTTGAAAAATGTTTGCTGAATTTAATCAAAATCTATGTCTTGTTGCTTTCCCAAAAAAAGAGATCCTTTAACATTTCTCCCCACCTCTCAGCCAATTCTATTACCCCCACTCAGTCAGTTATCTATTTGGGGTTATAATCTCCTTCCCTCCCACTGCAGTTCAGCATCTTTGATTTCCAGGAGAGAATGGAAAGCATTACTGTTTCTTTTGAGAGATGGCATTACTGACAAAAAAAGGTACCCTCTCGATCCCAGATTCTCTATCCTCCTCAATTTGTAGCTCTAGGTTATAGTTGGGTAGGGAAGAGAGATCTATATATCCCATCCTGGAGTGCCTGGGAGCCTGAAGAGAAAAGATTTTCTAGCTGAGTAAACCTATCTGCTAATTTCAAAACAAGCTGGAGTCTAGGGACAAGATAAGCCGCAAACATTGACCCCTCACAGTACCACCTAGTGGACAATAAGAAACTAACACATGGATTCTGAGCCTGTGAGGGTAAAAGGCCAATCCTAAAATAATTCACTTCTGGATCCCTAGAATCTTTGCTATTTACACAATAGGAGAGAGGATTCATCTGCAAGGAGGAAAGAAATGGTAAGTAAATAGTAATATAGTCTCAGGATTAAAAAGAAAGCCAGGGGCTAATGTCCTTCACCATAAGCAATAAGGGTCCTTGAGGAAATAATTAAACTAATATCCTTCTATTCCACCCATCCCAAATATAAAGACCAGAAGGAAAGTGTGTGTGGTGCTTCAGCCCCTCAGTATTGATTTCATTAGTGGCTTTGAAATTTATTTTCCTGCAGACAAAGGTAAGGAAAACATCTTACATTCTAACCCAATACTCATATAGTATATATCTGAAACAAAATTATCGTGAGACATATTTACTCTTATAAAGCATCAGTCTCTGCTCTATTATATTCTACTTAAGAAGCAGTACTGGTCACAAGTTTCTAAATTGATTTCATTACCCACATATAGAAAAACACTAACTTACGTGCAAATTTTCATTTGCACGTAAGTTAGTGTAATATTAATCAAGTAATTAATGTTGATTTTATGTAAGAAAATGTGCCCCTACAAAATTGAAAGCAAATTGGGACTTCACTGGCAGTCCAGTGGTTAAGACTCCTCGCTTCCACTGCAGGGAGTATGGGTTCGATCCCTGCTCTGGGAACTAAGATCCTGCATGCCACACGGCCAAAAAAAAAAAAAAAAAAAAATCAAAATTGAAAGCAAATTTACCACATACCTTTCATGCTGCCAAGCCTTTGTACATACTTGCTCCCCACTACTTGTCTTTCTTGAGATGCCAGTCATAGTCTTCTTTAAGATCCAACTTCACCATTAAGGCTCACCATCCCCGCACTTAGAATAAACAGTTTCTTTCTTAGCTCTCCCTCAACTCATTGCTGATACCTCTACCACAGCACTTAATTAAATCTGACCAGTGCTTAGTGATTTACATGACTTAAGAGCTTCCTTAAATGAAGGTTCTACAATGTGTAGAATTGTGTAAAATGTGTTCCTAACTTCATCCCTCCAGACTAGTGCAATGATTGATGGGACCCAAAAAATATCAAAATAAACTTTAACCAAGCTACTAAAGATCCAGGAAATTTAAAGGTTTACTGTGGTAAATACTGTGCTTTTGCAAAGCAAGTAATCTCTCCCTAATAATGACTTTTAAAGTATAGATTCCTCTATAACATCTGAACTTACAAAGCATCAAATACCTACTTATAAGCCAATTAAATCTTATTTAAGGGACTTCCCTGGTGGCGCAATGGTTAAGAATCCGCCTGCCAATGCAGGGGACACGTGTTGGAGTCCTGGTCCGGGAAGATCCCACATGCCGTGGAGCAACTAAGCCCGAGAGCCACAGCTACTGAAGCCCGCACGCCTAGAGCCATGCTCTGCAACAAGAGAAGCCACCGCAATGAGAAGCCCACACACTGCAATGAAGAGTAGCCCCTGCTCGCCGCAACTAGAGAAAGCCCACGCGCAGCAATGAAGACCCAACCCAGCCAAAAATAAATAAATAAATTTGTATTTAAAAATCTTATTTAAAATCTTTATAATTGCATAGGGGTCTTTCTTACACAAGGGAAGTTGAACTTTTGGTCTCACACTGATGTGCCCAATCAAGTTCTCAGTAACTGCTCAGGTGTGGAAGGCATACATTTTCCCTCGTCTTCTGTTTCCCCACATAGCTTGTGTCTTCATTCATTCAGCCAAACATTTGAGAATTTACTATATTGGGCACCGGGATGCAATGATAATAAACACAATCCCAATGCTCGAGGAGCACATGATCTAATGAGGAGGAGAAGGGCTAACAAGAAAACAAGTGACAATATAATAAATGCCACCACAAATGTAAGCGTGGAGTGTTAAGGAAGCAGGTTAAGAAAGACACCTTAATTAATATTTGAGGGTAACAAAAGTCTTCCCAGAGAAGATAACATTTAAGCAGAGATCCAAAGGCTAAGAAAGAGTTGATTAGGGAGAAGGGGACAGGAAGAGTATTCTAGGCAGAGGGACCAGCAGGGGCAAAGGACTAAGGCTCAGAGAATATGGCTCATTCGATGAAATGAAAGTTCAGTAGAGTTGAAGCAGTTTGACTAGAGTTAAAAGAATGGCAAGAAATGAGGCCAGATTGGGTAGAACCTTAAGAGTCAGGCTAAGAACTAAGGCTGACTTCTCCTCCGTGGCTTTCTATTCTGGCAGCTGGCTAGAAAGAAAGATGATGACAAGTGAAGGTGTGGAAATCAGAGGGTATGCGAAAATTAAGTGACAGCTCTTTTTGGCTGTAAATTCCTCGTCCTGTGTCATTAGTTTGCCCCACAATGCCATCTTGGGATGGCATCTGAGAAGATAAAATTTCAAGAGCTGTCCCAGGAATTCCCTGGTGGTCCAGTGGTTAGGACTCGGCTCTTTCACTGCAGTGGCCCGGTTCAATTCCTGGTGGGAGAACTAAGATCCTGCAAGCCCTGCGATGCGGCCAAAAAAAAAAAAAAAAAAATTAGGTCAATGATCTTCAGAAGTAAACAGTAAGGGAGATACTAGGGCCCCACTGCTATGCAGCACAATAATGATGATACATGTAAATTAATATCAAATTAAATTTAAGTTTCATTTTATTATAACACTAATTTCTATTCACTGAAGTCTGAGCAAACGTGTACAGAAGTCAGTGTTGCTAATTTGGTGATACACATTATTTTTAAAAATTAAAAAGAATATTACTCTCAATACTTATCTTCCTGTGCCAAACTGAAGGGGATAAAACACCTACTAGAAGCTGAAAAGAAGAGAGGCAAAACATGTTGTCTACTTGAGTTTATTCTGTTCTTTAAAAAAAAAAAAAAAAAAAGAGGTTAGGGATGGAGGGGAAAATAACCCATAAACACTGTGAACAGGAACCAAGACTCCAAGACTTGGGCGTACTCCCCCTACCCTCAACCTCAGTTCTCCAAGAGACTCCCACCCACCCAATTTTTTTTAAACAAGACACCCAAATCAGCAGCAAAGGTACCTGGGATAGTCACTGAGATTTTGAACACTGGGAATGGGAGGGAGAAAAGTCCAAAAAAATAGGAGTTGGGAAAAAAAGGGAAGGAATGAGGGAGAGGCTAGGCTCTGGAGGACGGAATTGGGCCATGAGAGGTGAAAGTGAGCCAGTACGGGGGCACCCCTCCTGACTGCTGCTGCCCACATTCCCCAGGACCCCAGAGAGCCCCATGGTTTGTTCTGCTGTCCATCCTCTATTCCCCAAAGGCCTCACAGGCCCAGCTCCAAGTCCTCTAGCTCCTCCTCCAACGCCCTCCTCCTCGCTAGCTTCTCCAGCTGCTCTTTGCTGGGCTGGCTGATATCCCCAGCCTGGATCCGCTGCTGCAGCTCTTCCACCTGCCGAAGCTTCTTCTTTAGGTTCTTTATCTTCTTGGCCTTCTCAGCGGTGGCAGCTGAGTCAGGCTGGTCGGAGGCAGCTGCAGGTGCTGCCCGGGAGGCCTGTGGGGCACTGGGGACCTGGGCTGTCTCTCCCAGGGACACCTTCTCGAGAGTCCGGCTCAAGGCCTCCGCCTCCCCTTTCTCTTGCTGCTGCCGCCTCTTCTCCTTCCGCTTCAGGTTGCGTTTGGCTGTCTTGGAGAGGCCTGGTTCACCACCTTCCGGCCTGGATGGGGTGACCGGAGCAGTGGCCTCCGGGCTCAGGCCGGGAGGCAGTTCTGGTTTACTCTTGAAAAACTTCACATACTTGTTCTCATACCTGCGGGGAACAGTGTCAAAGAATCACTGACTTTTCGAGCCCTTTTCCTAACCTTGTAATTTATTTCACCCTTTTCACTTTCCTGCTTCCTTCCTCTGCCTCTGGTCCCTCCCCAACTTTCCTCTGCTCTGCAGGTTGTAGGATCCCTAGGTCCTAAAGCTCTGGATCTCTGAATGCTATTTACAGGTTCTGCTGAACAGAGGCCATAGCAACAGGACTTGTCAGTCACTTGGTTACTCATCCCTCACTCATCCCTGAATCCCAGCCCCCTCCTTCCCTTTCCTAGGATCCTGGGATCAGGAAATTCTTCCCTGATCTCATAGGCACACATGTTCTTTCTTGCTGTAGGGACCCCACTAAATACTCCCTCCTCACGCCTAACCACGCACACTGGGACCTCCTCCTGGGGCACATAGCCTTCTTTCACCCTCCGCTGCTTTCGCCAGGTCCCGTCAGGTCGCTGTGTTGAAGCGATGTACTTGCCTGAAATGGGAGAATTAAATTGGAGAGTTACTCTTTCTAATTTTCAAATAGCCCCCAAGGTGAAAGAATGCATGAATGCACACAGCATCCCCCAGCACCTTCCACTAAATGCATCCATTAAGGCATTCTTTTCTCATATCAACCGTCAATCCCACTCTCATTATTTACTGAGTGCCTATACACTGTATAATACACCATCCCTGCCCTCAGGGAGTTTCTACTTTTATAATCTAGTTGGTAAGACAGGGCAGGCATAGAGGAAGTTTAAAAAAAACAAAACAGCATGAGGACATCAAAGGACAGTACATGAATAAGAGGCTAAAAAGGGCAAAAACAAGAATCATAGGAAGGAGAAATGACCAGGGATGTAGAAAAGGGGAAGTTTTATTAAGGTGGATGGTGAAAAATAGGTCAACTTTCAGGAATCCATACTGTAGATATAAAAGCACCAGTACACAGGCTACATGTAAAGATGTTTGCATTATAATAATGTTGCTGCATTATTTAAATTGGCAAAAAGCTGAAAGCAACTTGAATGACCATCAATAGATGAGTGACTAAATAGACGTGGGTCATCCACATGATGGAACACCGTGCCATTATGAAAAAGAATGTTAGATACAGATGTACTGACCTTGAATGGTATTCATGATATACTAAGTGAAAAAGCAAGTTGCAGAATAATGTGTAAAGATCCTTAAACTTTTTTCAGAATCCCCCATACGCTCTTATTTTGTAATATTATGCATTTCACTGTGCAATCTTTTTTAAAAAAATCACATCCGTTAATCTCGTCAGAAAACCCTTTACTGAAAAGCTGTCACGCTTCCAGTGGCAGTTACAAGTTTTCCAAAATTCTAATTTCCACTTGAAGGCTTGAATCTTATCCCTGGCAACAAACACTGAGAGTTGTTTTCCTTGAAATGACAGGCTCACTTCTTTCATTATTCAGGAAAATGCCTATCAGGTACTCAGGTCTGAATTACTATAGTTTGTCAGTGGTTCCTTCAAGGAAAAATAGAGTTCCATGAAAAGGAAGCTTGTTTAGCTTACAACTCCAACAACTGCGCCAGTGCTTTTCCTTGAGACACCACTTCAGTGTGCAGCAGTGTTTCATGCTTACTTCCCATTTAATTCACAGAGAACTCTAAAAAGATGTTTAATTTTCAGTTATAAGATGAGTAAGTTCTGGGGGTATAAGGTACAGCATGGTGACTATCGTCAGCAAAACTGAACTGTACACTTGAAAGTTGCTATGAGAGTAGAGTTTCAGTGTTCTCACCATAAATCAATGAAAAGGTAATTATGTGAGGTAAAGGATGTGTTAACTAACCTTATTGTGGTAAACCTTTCGCAATATATATGTGTATCAAATCATCACCTTGTACACCTATAACATTGTACACAATGTTAAATGTCAGTCATATCTCAATAAACCTGGAAAAATAGATAAAAAGATGTGTATTAAAGAGCCAGGGTTTAATAAAATTAATAATTTTTATTGCATCATCAAGGATACTCTTAAGTGAAACTGGCATTATTTACTGCAAGCATGTGGCAGTGAAGAACACAATGACCAGTACGGTTTGGCGCCACCACCTTGATTAACGCTAAGAGGCCAGCAGTTTTACCCACCATTGCTTTTGTACCCTCAGTGCAAATGTCAACCCAGTAAAAGGGCAAATAACATCTCAGTATATTATCAAAATAGTTATGCTTGCAGACCTCCTGATAGGGTCTTAGGGAATCCCCAAGGGTCCTGGACAACATTTTGAGAACTGCTGGTGTAGAGGGTGCTCCCATTCCTTTTGGGGCAAGGAGCAGCACTTAGAGGTCCAGAGAGTTTGTGTATAGGGGCAAAGAGAAAGGTGTGGAAGGACACATACCAAGATACCAAGACTTTAATGCTGATTACCTTAAGAGGGATAACCTGGAAGAAGAGGTGGTAGAAACCATTAAGCTTTAATAACATATTCCTAAAAAAAACACATATATATATTTATATCTTGTGTTAGTCTTGTTTTTCTTTTTTTTAGTATAACTTTTTTTAGTATAATTTGTTAAAAAAAAAGGAAAAAGAAGAAAATAAAAAAGATTAACAAAATAAAAAGTCCAGTCCAGAGCCTCCCACGGGGATTATACATTGTTACATGAATTGGGTTTTTGTTCAAAAGGCAAATATCATTAATAAATTAAAACTAAAACAAAAAATGTTAAAAAAAATGGGTAAGATTTGACAGGTAGAGGGGATGGGAGAGAGAACAAACATGCGCCAAGAAAGGCTTGGATGTGGGGATGGCCTGAGTATGTAAAGAACAGAAAACAGAGGAGCCCAGGAGAACCAGACAGTTCATGATGAGGAATAACATGAAGCTAGGTTGAAAATTAAAAATGGGGCCAGACCGTAGAACGCCTTAAAAACAAGGTCAAGGAATTTGGAATTTATCTGGTGAATAAAAGAGGGCCACTGAGAATATTGTTTGCTGAGCTGCAACAGTTTAGAGACAAGAGTAAAAATTCAAGAATGAAAAAACAGGGACTTCCCTGGTGGCCCAGTGGTTAAAAATCCACCTGCCAATGCAGGGGACACGGGTTTGAGCCCTGGTCCAGGATGATCCCACATGCCGTGGAGCAACTAAGCCCGTGCACCACAACTACTGAAGCCCGTCCACCTAGGGCCCGTGCTCTGCAACAAGAGAAGCCACCGCAATGCGAAGCCCGTGCGCTGCAATGAAGAGTAGCTCCCGCTCACCGCAACTAGAGAAAGCCCGCGCACAGCAACAAAGACCCAATGCAGCCAAAAAGAAATAAATAAAATAAGTAAATTTTTTAAAAAGTCATCTTTCAAAAAAACGACTGCAATAATCCTGGCATGAGAGACAGAACTGACTGAGAATGAAAAGGAAGAGAATGATGCCAGCCACGTTACCAAAGGATCAACCTCTCTTGGTAATTCACTGACTGGGGGAAGCGTAAAGAGGTTAAAGCCAAAGACACTTCAACACACTTCGTTTTAGCAATGCCAATCTTGAAAATTTAGCATAAGGAAATAATTCGAACAGGAAAAAACGAAAACAGAAAAAAGAAGAATGGGACAGTAATCATGTGAAAACTATGGCATTATTTATAAATAGCTAAAAATTAAAAACAAACTTCACATCCAGTTATACAGGAGTGGTTTATAATATAGCCATTAAAAATGACCAAAAAATTTTAATCATTAATATGATATAACGGAATATAAAACATAAAGTTAGGTCTTCCCTGGTGGTGCAGTGGTTGAGAGTCTGCCTGCCGATGCAGGGGACACGGGTTCGTGCCCCGGTCCGGGAGGATCCCACATGCCGTGGAGCGACTGGGCCCGTGAGCCATGGCCGCTGGGCCTGCGTGTCCGGAGCCTGTGCTCCGCAAAGGGAGGGGCCACAATGGTGAGAGGCCCACATGCCACCAAAAAAATAAAAACATAAAGTTATATACACTATGATTTATTATTAAATGTTATGCATATTCATAAGTTTAGAAAAGAAGATGCAATACGAAAAGTTATGTTGGTGATTGGCTTATAAATAACTTTTCCTTTTAAAAATTCCAATTAATGTTGTTGCTATATTGTAGGTTTTTAAAAATCTCATTTTGGGTTTCAAATCCAAGCGGCTTTGGAGACACAAAGGAGAGTGAAATTACTTTTGACCAGGTAAAGTAAAAATTTTATGGAGGACAAAGCATCTTTGTGATCTTTGGAAGATGAGCAGGATTTAGACAGGTGGATGTCGGGGTGTGGTTATGAGGAAAGACGAGAAAGGGAAGTATTTCAGGCTTATAGGACAACATAAACAAAGGGACAAATCAGACTAGTCATTCCCCTACTTAAAATTCTTCCTGGATTCCTGTTGCCCTCAGGGTATTTACATGGAAGATGGAACCACACACAAAGGCCTTCTTGACCCAGCTCTTGCTAGTCTCCAGCCTCTTCACACCCAGTCATTCACACTCTCTGCTCCAGACACTGAAATAGTCACAAATCTCACCTGTGTCTTTATTCTTTATGCCTTTTTGCTTTTAAAACAATCTTCCTTTGGCTTGGAATAGACTTTTCTTGATTCTTATCTTAGTTAACGCCTATTGGTCTTTAAAGGTCAAGTTCAAGTATGAACTCCTCAGTGAAGTCCTTCCTGACCTCACCAACCCAAACCAGTTTAGAAGTTGACCTTTGTGCACCCACAGCACCTGGTGTGGCCTTTTACCATGATCTAATGTTTAAAATAATTGTTTGCTTGCTTAAGAGCAGAAAATTTGCCTTTGATCTTTGAAGCAAAGGGCCTGGTCCATGAAAGACGGTAATCAATTCAAATTAATGAATAAATAAAGTTAAGCATCATATTAGGGAATAGCAAGAATCCAGTATGTTTTGGCAAAAAGCATATGTAATGGAAAAAGAGACTAGAGGTAAATTAGTCAGAATATGAAAGGTATCCAATCTCCTCTTGAGTTTGGACTCAAGCTTCAGAAGGTGGGAGAACACTGAAGGCCATTAAGAGAGTGCATATGATCTGCACAAAGCATTGCTTTAAGAAGATTAACCTGAAAAATGTGTAACATAAACTAAAGGTAGAAAAAAATGAAAGCAATAGCTGCAATGTGAGAAGACTTGATTTAAATGGTCTCTATAAGTGTTGAAAAGAAAATGAAAGAGAAATTCATTATGAAGAATAAGTAGTCAGGATCTGAAGACTGCCAAGATTTGAATGAGAGAGAGGAAATCATTGTGCTACAGTGGATTTAATCTGGTGCTTTTCACGTTTTCTCTTATTTTTCACAACATCCCTGTGGGCATGTAGTGCGTATAGTAATAACATTATTCACACATGGATTTTAAATGTTTATTGAGTACTTGCTGCTGTGGCAGGCAATGTAACAGGAGCTAGGGATACAAAAATGAATGAATAAAGCAAGCAAGGGTCTTGCCTTCTTGGAGCATGCATTCTAATTAAAAAGAAAGGTAGACCAAAAAAAAGAAAGAAAGGCAGGGCTTCCTTGGTGGCGCAGTGGTTAAGAATCTGCCTGCCAATTCAGGGGACACAGGTTCGAGCCCTGGTCCGGGAAGATCCCACATGCCGCAGAGCAACTAAGCCCGTGCGCCACAACTACTGAGCCTGCGCTCTAGAGCCTGCGAGCCACAGCTATGGAGCCTGCGAGCCACAACTACTGAGGCCCACGTGAAGCAACTACTGAAGCCTGTGCCTAGAGCCTGTGCTCTGTAACAAGAGAAGCCACCGCAATGAGAAGCCTACGGACCACAACGAAGAGTAACCCCCGCTCGCCGCAACTAGAGAAAGTCCATGCACAGCAAGGAAGACCCAACGCAGCCAAAAATAAATAAATTTATTTAAAAAAAAAAAAAAAGAGTCCATAGGAGAAGACAATTTTGTGAAAGTAACTAATTCAATTCTAGACAGGCAGTGTTTTTACATGGAATTAAGGAGAAAGGGACAATGCTAGAAACATACATTTAAGTACACTGCAGAGATTATAGTTGAAGCCTTAAGACTAGTAAAGATGGCAAAGGCGTGGATGGACCTAGATCCTTTCATACAGAGTAAAGTAAGTCACAAAGAGAAAAACAAGTACCATATATTAACGCATATATGTGGAATCTAGAAAAACGGTATAGATGATCTTATCTGTAAAGCAGAAATAGAGACAGAGACGGAGAGAACAAACGTATGGAAAACAAGGGAGAAAGGGCAGGGTGGGTGGGATGAACTGGGAGATTGGGATTGACATATATACAATACTATGTATAAAATAGATGACTAATGAGAATCTACTGTATAGCACAGGGAACTCTACTCGGTGCTCTGTGGTGACATAAATGGGAAGGAAATCCAAAAAAGAGGGGATATATGTATACATATGGCTGATTAACTTAGCTGTACAGCAGAAACTGACACAGCAATGCAAAGCAAATACACTCCAATAAAAAAATTAAATAATAAAACACAGCAAAAAAAAGAAAAAGAAAAAGATGGAGTGTGAGAAAAGATAGGGCAGAAGCTTCTTGAATGGCCATCCTAACTGGAAGCCCTCAGAGATACAAATAGCCCATTATCACAAAGGAATACCTATTTTATGTTATCTTGGTTTCAGTCTCTGGCCTTGATGGTATCCAAAGGTACAGTCAAAAAGAGGGGAGAGGTTTGCTGATTCCTAACCCTAGAAATAAAAACCACGGGCAGAATACCATGATTTTCAGTAGCATCTTTGAGAGAACCAGAAAGTAGAGGTTAGAGACTGCTACTATAAGAACTTTGTAAGCTTTGTTATTTCCCCACATCTGCTATTTTGTAATCCTCAATCTATTTCCTTAAACTGAAAAGGGCTTTGTTTTCAGGGGTGGCAGGAAGACAGTGAAGAGACAACACAGCAAGGCTTGAAAGAACTCCAAGGGGTTAGGTGGAAGTGACTCTTAAAGGTGTGCTGAATCCCTGGAGCCTGTTTCAAAGTTAAGAAAGGAGATCTGGGTCACAGATCTGAGCCTGAGGATGACCTGAGGGCCAACAATTATAAGACTTAGATGTGGTTTCTTTTTTTTCTTTTTTTTTTTATTAGTCATCCAGACATGGTTTCTAACATAGAGAAAATATTAAAAAGAAGATCCAATCTGGAGGAATGACCCTGGAAAAACGGTCATGATTATTTTCCTCAAAGAAGAAAAGGTGTCAGCAACACTAGGAAATAATCCTTAGAAAAAAAGGACCAGGACAGTACTACTCCATGGAGACCAAAAGAGTTTGAAGTAACGGCAGGTGATTAACAGTATTAAATATTACAGAGAGATTAAGGAAAAGCAGAACTGAGTAGGAAAAGGTTATTGATTTTGGAAATGTGGAAATCCCTAATTATGTTCAAGAATACAGCCTCAGACAAGTAGAGTGGTCAGAAGCCAGACTGTAATTAAGTGCAATGAATGTTTATTGAAAGCCTCCTATGAGAAAAATACTATATGAAGTGCTACAGGGATTATCAAGATCAGTAAAATGGCCCCTACTTTCAAGAAATTTACAGTTTAAGTAAGGAAAAAGGTGGGCAAGTTAGGCAAACAAAGAATAAGACAAAAGTATAAATGTCTTAGGTATCCCTAAGAGACACTGACACATAACTAATAGGAGATTTCAAGAGAATAAATAACCACACCCCATTTGATGCGGGAAGGTGACAGGAAATTAGGAAAATCTCAGGGACTTGACCTCAAAGAGTAGGAAGCAGTAGTAATAATAACAACAGTAAATCAGTGGCTGATATTTTTGCAGGCAGAGAAAGGAAGGGAAAGGGCATTCTAAGAGGAATAACAACAAGCAAAATGATGGCAGTGTAAAACTCACAGTATGTTAAGAACAATTAGGAAAGAATGTTTATTAATGAGTGGGTACTTTACACCAGGAACTTTACATACACTACCTGACTGAATCTAGACAATAGGTAGATTATTATGATCTACAGCTGAGGAAACAGCCTTCAAGAGGTTGAAGATATGTCCAAGATCACAAAGGCAGCATGTAGCTGCAGTCTGAACTCAGTCCTGACGCCAAAGCTTACATACCAGAACATTCCTATTCCACCTGTTTTATACTATACTGCCCAGTTTCACTAGAGGGTTTAGGCAGAGATATAGTATGAGATGATACTGTATTGAAAAGTGGTTTGTGCTCATATTAGAGAGGAGTATCTTAAATGTAAAAGTGAATGGTCCATATGTAAATTTGAGAGTCAATTCCAAAAAGATAACAGCAGCTACCCCTTATTGAGTGCTTGCTTCATGACAAGGATAGTACTCAGTGTTTGTGTGTGTGTGTGTGTGTGTGTGTGTGTGTGTGTGTGTGTGTGTATATATATAATTTTTCTTTTTTAAGATTTTTTTGACATGGACCATTTTTAAAGTCTTCATTGAATTTGTTACAATATTGCTTCCGTTTTATGTTTTGGTTTTTTGGCTGCGAGCCATGTAGGATCTTAGCTCCCTGACCAGGGATTGAACCTGCATCCCCTGCATTGGAAGACAAAGTCTTAACCACTGGACTGCCAGGTAAGTCCCTGTTTATATATATTATTTCATTTTCACAACTCCATGAAGGATTATTCGTTTCACAGATGATGAGAAATTTAATAATTTGCCCAAAGTTACAATGTCAGTAAACTGCAGTAGAATTCGAATCCAGGCTGTGGGTTCCAAAGGCTGTGCTTTTTACACCACTATTGTGTATTGTGTTATAAGTGAAGAATACCAGAAAGTTCAACCTCACTAGTAATCAAAGGAAATACAAATTAAAACAATAAAATATCATTTTTACCTATCAAAGCAGTAGAATTTTTAAAGATCAGAATACCAGTGTAGTCCAAGAAGTGATGAAACCAGTATATTCATATCCTGTCAATGGTAAAACCCTTCAGAAAACAATGTGGGGGCTTCCCTGGTGGCGCAGTGGTTGAGAGTCCGCCTGCCGATGCAGGGGACACGGGTTCGTGCCCCAGTCCGGGAAGATCCCACATGCCGCAGAACGGCTGGGCCCGTGAGCCATGGCCGCTGGGCCTGCGCGTCTGAAGCCTGTGCTCCGCAACGGGAGAGGCCCGTGTACCGCAAAAAAAAAAAAAAAAAAAGAAAGAAAGAAAGCAATCTGGCTAACTAAGAGAGAGAGTATAAGGTAGTCCTAACATAGAGCAGCATTTCCTAAATATTGTTATGTAATAAAACACTACTTCTGTAGTGTTGTAGATATTGTAACACTACTTCTGTAAGGTTACCCCCAAAAATTGTTAAATAAGTTTGAGAAATTCTGGGTTAAACATAGGAAAAAAATTTTTTTGTTCTTATCAGCAAGACTTAAATGAGTTATGTTCTCGTTCATGTGACTATTCCAATGGAAATGTGGTTTACAGTGTTTCCCAAATTTATTTGACCACAGGAAGCTTATTTTTATTTTAGTTTTTTATTTTACAGCACATCTCACAGGACTACTAAGTGTTCTGAGAATCATACTTGGGGAAGTACAGCCATTCGGTATGATCCAAATTATGTTAAATAGATATGCTATATATATGCAGAGAAAGAAAAACTAAAAGGAAATGTAATTGTAGTTATCTTTGGGCTCTGCAATTACCAAATATGCATGGGACTTATATTTTATACTAGTTATGAAAATATTTTCCAAGTTTTCTACAATCAATATAAATTAATTTTATAATTACTTAAAAATAAATAAAAGTTTGTATCCTCCAATCCAGTAATTCGACTTTTGAGAAATCTGTCCTAACAAAATAACCCTAGGGCTTCCCTGGTGGCGCAGCGGTTGAGAGTCCGCCTGACAATGCAGGGTACACGGGTTCGAGCCCTGGTCTGGGAAGCTCCCACATGCCCCGGAGCAACTAAGCCCGTGAGCCACAACTACTGAGCCTGCGCTCTGAAGCCCGCAAGCCACAACTACTGAGCCCATGTGCCGCAACTACTGAAGCCCGCATCCCTGGAGCCTGTGCTCCGCAACAACAGAAGCCACTACAGTGAGAGGCTCACGCACCACAACAAAGAGTAGCCCCCACTTGCTGCAACTAGGGAAAGCCCGCGCACAGCAACGAAGACCCAATGCAGCCAAAAATAAATTAATTAATTAATTTTTAAAAAAGAGAAAATAACCCTAAATGCAGACAAAAATTTATGTACAAAAATATTCATAGAGTTCTTATAACAAAAATTCTGGAAACAATCTAGAAGTCCAATAACAGAAGAAAGGTAAGAGAGGGTGTATGCCCAAATAATAAAACACTCTGCCAGTATTTTAAAAGATGTTTTCAAAGAGTTTTTAATAGCAAAGAAGAATACTTATGTCATGAGGTTAAACGAAAAGGCAACACATAAAAATGTAAATACCGTCTGATTAAAAAATGTTTTAAAAATGCACAGAAAAATAGAGATCAAAAGGGTATATGCCAAATTGAACAGTGGACAAATTATATTGAACAAAAATTAAATAATTAAATTTGTACTTAAGGAGCAGTAATCTGGTAACAGTGTGTCAAATGAACTGAAACAGAGAGAGACAGAGGTAGGACAACTGTTTAGGAGGTCACAGCAATATTTGCAGGATAAAGGAAACTAGAATTTTATCAGGCACTTAGATTGACTCAAGTACTCTGCTTGATACTTTACACATGTAATCTATTCTAATCCATAATCTTTATAACAGTAATAATTACAGAACCATTTCTTGGGTACTTTCTATGTGCTAGACATGTACATTATTTCATTTAAATTTTAATTCTCACAATAATCCTATGTTGTAGGAGTTATTATTCCTATTTCATTGATGAGAAAACTAAAACTTGGATTCCCTAGGCTTAAAATTCCCAGGCCATGTAGCTAACAAGCATTGAAGATGGGATAAGGGTAACAACAGCAGAAACAGAAAATGATACTTTGACAATTGGAGGGTGGGGGGTAGAAGAGGGAGTAAAAGACAATGCAAAAACAACACCCCAGTTCATTTTGTTAATAACAACAAAAACACCTAGTGCTCTGATCTTGGTTTCCCACACCATTCTTAAGTAAAAGGAACAAGGGCTCCTTAGAGAAATAGCTGATTCTAGGACTGGGCCAGGAAATATGCAAGATGAGCCTGGAGCAGCTTCTAGTGCCAGAAAGTAAGAAAGAGCTAACAAAACAAAACAAACAAACAAAAAAAACCTACACTGATGGGGATATGTCAAAGGGACACAGGGCCAACTAAAAGAGCTCCCAATGTTCAAAGCTGAAACATTTGAGCAATAAAATAAATAACCCGAAGTTCATATTGATACACATAACTGACTGAATAAATAAATGGCAGAAAAAATAAATAAATGGCAGAGAAGAGACAAATCTGTGCAAAAGAATTTCAAATGATGTGTATAAATACTCCATCCTTAAGGAAGGTAGCATAACTCCCCACTCTTTAAGTGTGGGCTGTGAATAGTGACTTTCTTAAGAGTACAAAATGGAAAGGAGAAGGGGAAAAAAGTAACTTTACAGTGGAGAAACTTTACAAACGCTACCTCAGGCAGGAGATCATGGTAAATATCAAGAGTAAAACAATCTTTGTGATACTATGTATCCTCAATATGATATGATGAAAACCTCACTTTACTTCTATGGTCCTCCCCTAAAAAACACATAACCCCAGTCTAATCATGAGACAAACATCAAATTCCAATAGAGGGGCATCCTACAAAAATAACTGACCAATACTCCTCAAAACTGTTAAAGTCATCCAAAACAAGGAAAGTCTGAGAAATTGTCACAGCCAATAGGAGTTTAAGGAGACATGAGAACTAAACGTAATATGGGATCCTGGAACAGAAAAAAAAATAGGTAAAAACTAAGGAAATCTTAATAATGTATGGACCTTAGTTAATAACAATGTATGAATATCGGTTCATTAATTGCAATAACGATACCATACTAATGTAAGATGTTAATAACAGGGGAAACTGAGTTTGAGGTATATGGGAACTGTATCATTTTCTCAATTTTTCTATAAATCTAAAACTGTTCTAAAAAGTAAAGTCTATTTAAAATAAAGAAAGAGAGAAATGATGCAATAAGCTGATCTTGGGTTGGCTAGAACAATGGTGCCTTTAACAGAAATAAGGAAGGAAAAACTGATATCGATTATGGTCAGACTGGATTTAAGGTGTGACAGTATATCCAAGAATGAAAGCTACTCACCAAACAATTAGAACTAACAACTCAGGAGAGAGGCTAGTGCTAGAAAGAAACCATTTTGAAGAGTTAAGGAACAGGGAATTCCCGGCAGTCCAGTCCTTAGGATTCGGTGCTTTCACTGCTGTGGCCCAGGTTCAATCCCTGGTCAGGGAACTAAGATCCTGAAAGCCGCAAGGCCAGAAAAAAAAAGTTAAGGAACAAGTAAGCAGTGAGGAAATGGAAATAGTATGTGTGGACCTGATATTCAAGAAATCAGGCTATGAAGAGGAAAGAAACAGAAATAACAGACCTTGATTTCTCAATGAAACAGAAAATGAGGCCATCTGCCACAAGAAGGGGAATTAAAAGGGAAAGTCACCGAGAGCTGAGAAAGGTAAGGGAAATAGCCATGGTAGAATGTAAGCAAACCAACAAAGAAGAATTGGAAAAAAGCTGTGATCTTGGCAGAAGTTAACATTAAGTTATATTATACTGAATGTGCTACTGTCTGTGCCTTTTCTCTAGCCATGTGCTGTGGCCTAGAAGCTGAAGCCAAGAAAACAGTTGATGGGTATGATTCAATATAACAGAAGTGCTTGCTTAGTATTGAAGATCAAAATGAATGAGGAAAGCAATGAGGATAGTGACTGTTCACAGAGGTCTAGCAGGGTAGCATCAAAAGTAGTCATGAAGGGCTTCCCTGGTGGCGCAGTGGTTGAGAGTCCACCTGCCGATGCAGGGGACACGGGTTCATGCCCCGGTCCGGGAAGATCTCACATGCCGTGGAGTGGCTGGCCCCGTGAGCCATGGCCGCTGAGCCTGCGCGTCCGAAGCCTGTGCTCCGCAACGGGAGAGACCACAACAGTGAGAGGCCCGCGAACCGCAAAAAAAACCAAACAAAAAAGTAGTCATGAAGATACTGGTAGACTCAATGAAATGGGAAAGGTCAAGGACCAGAGAACCTAAGGAGGGCAAAAAGCTGATTCTATGGGCATGTGGAAGTAAAAAAGGTGACTGGGTAAGGAAGCTAAAATAAGTGATGGGGAACACCTGAAGGGGGAAGCAGTGTCATAGGTGATGTCCTATGTGGTAGGATATGTAGTAGGTCCAGGTTGTAGTGATTCTAATGTGTGGCTGGTTTGAAAATTCAAAGGAAAGTTAATGGTCTCATGCTGAGGAACTATACAATAAGTATTCCAAAGATGCTGAAGACACTGAGAATGAGTGAAGACACTGAGAAACAGAATAAAAGAAAAGAAAAAAGAAAAAGATATGCTACATCAGGGTCCTTGTGGGCAGTGAATGGGCAGGTTTTAGAGAAAATGCTATAATTGCATGGCAGTACCTTCCATGAGACTTACAGTGACAGTGGTAGATCAATGATCTGGAAATAGTAAGAGAAAGCAAAAAAGCAGTGTGATTCCTTCTCTTCCACACAGTCACAGAGAACAGAAAATACCTCTTGGTGGGAGGGTAGGGTGAGATGTGATATCTGGATGTCCATTAAATCAGTTTAAAGAAAACGATTAAGAATAAAGAGAAGTGTACTGGACAACGAGTATCCAAAGCACACATTAAAAGAAGCAAACTGGGGACTTCCCTGGTGGCGCAGTGGTTGGGAGTCCGCCTGCCGATGCAGGGGACACGGGTTCGTGCCCCGGTCCGGGAGGATCCCATATGCCGCGGA
Source organism: Lagenorhynchus albirostris (assembly GCF_949774975.1). Lineage (NCBI taxonomy): Eukaryota > Metazoa > Chordata > Mammalia > Artiodactyla > Delphinidae > Lagenorhynchus > Lagenorhynchus albirostris. The sequence goes on along the minus strand of NC_083105.1, from coordinate 59,077,296 downwards.
GCGGCTGGGTCCGTGAGCCATGGCCGCTGAGGCTGCGCGTCCAGAGCCTGTGCTCCGCAACGGGAGAGGCCACACAGTGAGAGGCCCACGTACCGCAAAAAAAAAAAAAAAAAAAAAAAAAAAAGAAGCAAACTGAAGAAGTACCTACTATGTAGAGAGCAAGAGAAGAGGTTGTACCACTTTGAAAGGTGAGGCTGCAGAGAAGTAGCAGAGACTTGGGTTGTCATTAGATACCATAGGAGGGGTGGGTTGAGATGTAAGTAACATGGAGAACAAGCAAAGCAAGAGGCATAAAAGGTACATTTTAAAACAGACCGCATGTACCAAAGCACACACACACTGTCACTTCTACAGAATACACATACACAATGAGGGCTACAAAAAACTGTAATACTTTGCCTTGCACAGCGTTTTATAAATTGCTTTCACATATACTATCTTATTTGACTGTCACTGGGTAGATACGCACATTTTTCTGAAGGTGGGGAAATTAGGATGGGCTATAGCCAAAATGAAAATCTTGATTTTCAGTTTTCAACACATAAACCTCACATACACAACAGATATTTCAGCATCTCAATCAGCCAGGTTGGAAAACCTTCTCTGATCAGAAGGCACAGTGGGCTCTGTAAACTTGTCACACGGCTTGAGAGGCCACTAGACACCTTCTTGTTCACCTTCTACCACCTTAGATCCCTCAACTCCCATCACCATCGCCAGAGAAGGTACAGAAGGGTGATGCCATCAAGGAGAAAACTCTAGCTGAAAGTTGTATTAGGTCCCTCTTCCCTTCACACCTCTGTACCTCAGTGACCCAACAATGAAAATAAGGGAGAGTGGAAAAAAGAACTATGTAGCAATGAGGAGGTCTCCAACAAATACAGCTTCAAGAAAAAGAATTTAAACGGGGCTAGAGTAGGGCAGAAAGCAGGTACACTGAGAGATGGGGGAGGGGAAGAGGGGGAGAGCAGGAATTGGAGGGAACTGAGAGTGTAGGAGCCCCCAAGCCTGAAAAACCCAAAAGAAATATGGCAGCTCCAACTTCTGGACGAAAGCTAAGGGCCCGTGAGGGTCCTGGAGCAAGGTCCAGCATTGAAGGACCCCACGGTTTGGGTGACCGGAAGCGGAGACCCCCCAAACACGAGACCAGAAGGGGGCGCAGGTGACACCCCGTAGGAGAGAATGAATGGGGAAGGCGGTCCGGAGGGCGGGGCAAAGGAGGGGCCCCGGGATGGGCGGGGCACAGACCCCTTTCCAAGTCCGAACCCCTACCCCGAGAGCCCGGGGAGAAGCGGCTCCACATCTCCCGCACTCACCGCCGGTCTCATCAGTTACATAGGGAGTCGCCATCTTGAAAACGCAAACCACTTCCGGCGTGAGCGGGCTGGGGTCCCGCCCCCCTCCCCACCGGAAGTGGAGTCCTGATCGTAGCAAGCCACCATTTTAGTCTTAAAGGAAGAGTGCACCATTTCATGGACAGCAGTGAAGGACGAGGAATGGGGTAGAAGCTGAAGACTCTAAAAAATAAGAGCCGTGGGCTCTTTTACTGCCACTGATAGCATTAGTGAGCGCCTGCTGCGTATACAGTAGTTCTCTGGGCCCCGAGAGAAGTTCCGAGGCACAGCCCCTCTCCTCAAGGCACTCTTCGACTGTCTAGGACCTGCGGGAGAAAAGGGGGCAAGGCCCACCTGCATCCAGAAAGGGCGGGGGGCGGCTAATAAATGAGGAAAAGAAGAATATTCAGGCCCTGGCATTCATCCAGGTCCCAGAGCAGCTTGGGGACATAGGACGGGACAGGCAAACTCCGGGAACGCAGTGGGGCGCACCAATGTTGGGGGCGAACGCAAGACCCCAACTAACCCTCTCTTAGAAGGTGGGGAGGTCGAAATCGCGTGCCGATTGCCCTTGGCCGCTCAGCTCAACCCTCTGGACGGAGACCCGAGAAAGGGGAGTGCAAGGCCGAAGGCGCTGCCGGTCGGTCACCTGTCCCCGCAGCCTCAGGGTTGCCGGCGGCTTCTACGGCTGAGGAGGCGCGGCGGGCCGGGCTGGGCGGGCAGCCCGGGCCTGGCCCTGCCCCTGGGGCGGCCCCAGGGACTCGGGCGGCGAAGTGACGACGGCCCAAGTCTGCTCTGGCCTTCGACCCGGGAGCCTCCTCGGGCTTCGCCCCAGGGTCAGAGGGCAAGGCGAAGGCTTCTGGGCGGACCCAGTCAGTATTCTAATTAACCTCATCCAAGTCTCTGGGCGATGGGGATCGATATCGGGGCAACGCGCCAACAATCTGAGCCGTACAGTCACTCCCTTTGCAGCCCTACCCTGCCCCGTGCCTCCCTATTCTTTAGAGGAACCCAAACGTTTTCCCTCCCCCGCTCTTTCAGCAGCTCTTGTTCCTTCTGGGCTAAGTCCTGCTAAACTCGTTTCCCTCACAGCTTGGGAGGGGCCGGCTGCAAGTTCCTCTCCTCAGGTGTCTGCCCTGCCCTCTTCCTTCCCCCCCCATGTTGCTTTTTCCTCATCAACCCATTTACCTTCCTCCAAATCCCCCACTTTGGCTTAGGTTAATGTCCAACAGAACCAGTTAGTGACCACCTCCAACACTAGGCTGCATGTCCCACTTAAAAAACAAACAAACAAAAAACAAAGCAATGGCTGACTAGGAACTTAGTAAAGCTTTGAAATGAAGCTTCAGAAGTTTTATGGGGTCACAGCTTGGCTTCTCTTCCATACTCCACCTTCCTGAGTTCCACCAGAGGCCCAGCTCAGAAGATCTCAAAAAGACTCATTTAAAAACTGATTTGCATTCAATACACTGTCATTGCAAATGTTCTAACACTGCCATCCTTCATCCCTGCTCTTCTTTCACCAATTGTGCTTCAGCCCTGCTGGTCTAGTATCCTGTCCATAGCCTTGTTACTAAAGGTAAGAGTGAGCTGAAGCATCTACAAACTAGAGGGATGTGTTGGTACTGACTGTACTACCTGAGGAGTACTAGTGGGCTAATCAAAGGACCTTTCTGCAAGAAGCAATCCTAAAGTGGCCCCTGTTGACCACCCTACCCTAGGCCCCCCACTATGCCTTCAGACATCCTGCCTCAGCTCTGGGGTTGACGGGAAGTGAAACTCAATTGTCTGCCTAGCAGACCTGCCTGGGACCCAGCCCTGAACCCCGGATGTGTCCCCCACCACCCTGAAGAGGAAGAGGGGAACGAAGAGGCTGGGGAGAACAAAGCTGTTGTTTTTTCCTTTCCCTTTGTTCATTGCGGTTTCTTTCTTTCTGATTTTTATGATGTGGTTGATTAAAGAAATGAGCACCTGGAACTGTAGGCATTAGACGCCTCCTCCTTAGATGTTTCTTGGCCTTTCTTCCTCCCACCCCCACCAATAACTAACTGCGGTATGATGGAGCACAGATCCAAAAGAAGATGCAAGCCTAGAGTATGACCGATTCCAACTTATTGCTTATTAGAGAGATCACCTCATGCCCCACTTTGAAGTCTCAAAAAATGTCTTAAAAGGAGCATCTTTAACTTCATGTAGGAACATAGCTGAGGATGACAGAGTGAAAAAACACAGGTCGTACATAGGGTGGTAGCACTGCAAGTGTTATTTGCAAGGAAAGCTGAGTGCCTTAAGGATTAGTATCATTCCAGGATTTCTAGATGAGGGGCTCAGGGGCAGAAAACTGATTGGAAGAGGAACTAGGGGACCTGTTCTTACTTATATTGTATGTTTGTTTAGGATGGCTTATACACATACCCACACAACCAAGCCACTGTTTGGTGCAGTCCTTAAGCTGGGCTATCTATGTCTTTGGCTGTCCTGCAGAACAAAGTACAGGACTTGGTGCGTAATAAACCTTCAAAAGTGCTTGGGGCTTCCCTGGTGGCACAGTGGTTAAAAATCCGCCTGCCAATGCAGGGGACACGGGTTCAAGCCCTGGTCCGGGAAGATCCCACATGCCGCAAAGCAACTAAGCCCGAGAGCCACAACTACTGAGCCCACGTGCTACAACTGATCCCACGTGCCACAACTACTGAGCCCGCATGCCACAACTACTGAAGCCCCCATGCTTAGAGCCTGGCTCCGCAACAAGAGAAGCCCCGGCTCGCCACAACTAGAGAAAACCCACACACAGCAACCAAGACCTAATGCAGCCAAAAATAAATAAAATAAATAAATTTTTTTTAATTAAAAAAAAGTGCTTATGATTTACTGACTGAGGAGGTCATGTAGGAAGGGGAGATGAAGGATGGGGAGTGTCTTTGTCTTTTTAAGATTAGAGGGGAGACAGGAGCAGAGAGACAGGTCCTCTCCAACCGCTGCCTCATATCTCCAGTTCAGATGCAACAACGATACTCCAAACCCTATTACTCAGCAGCTATATTTCTGATAAAAATGGAGGATTCTCTTCCAACAAGTCTCAGAACAGTCAAGAACTGCTTAGACCCCTCTGTTTCCACTAGAGGGCCTCGTGTATTCATTCCTTCTCCTCTCCAACCTCCACCAAAAGTATGTATATATTACATTTGTGTTTGTATGTGTGTACACGTACAACATACACACAACACCCACATACACCCTTCCAATCAGAGCTCTCCCTCCCCCTCTCCACCACCAGGTGTATGAGGGAAGATTCCAGGAACTCAAGCCTTTGTTACTGTGCCCTACTTCAATGAAGGCTAGGAGGCGGTTAGACAGAGTTGGGGCGGGGCCAGGGAGCAGGATGCCTGGGTCTTCAGTTCCTACCAGTAAGTCCCTAGGCCTCAGCCTCTCTCCCTTGCTCTACCAGCCTCACCACCATCCATGCTGCCCCAAGAGCCTTAACTACAAACAGATTCCAGACAGGAGAAGCTGAAAGAATCTCCTTTCACCCCGACTGTTGGCCAGGGCCTTCCACAGCACCTGCCAAGGCCTGCAGGTAAAGTGGGAGGGTTAGGGCATGGAGAAAGGGTGGATTCAGACCAGAATGCTCTTTTTTTTTTTTTTTTTTTGCGGTACATGGGCCTCTCACTGCTGTGGCCTCTCCCGTTGCGGAGCACAGGCTCAGGACGCGCAGGCTCAGCGGCCATGGCTCACGGGCCCAGCTGCTCCGCGGCATGCGGGATCCTCCCGGACCGGGGCACGAACCCGCGTCCCCCGCATCGGCAGGCGGACCCTCAAACACTGCGCCACCAGGGAAGCCCCCAGACCAGAATGCTCTTTGCACCTGAATCACAACCCCAGACTTAAGGGAAGAATCTGAGTCTTGAGAGAAGGAGGTGTCCTTAGCCTGGGGAAAACAAATCTGAGGCACCTGGGGTTTGGGTTTAACGGAGGTGAGGAACCTGGAGGCAAAGATGGGCAGATTCTCTCAAGTAGTGTCAAGCAGTGTGGAGCCCATGGTGGCAGGGAGGTGTCTGGTCTTAGGATGTGCAGTCTGAAACTCTGGCCTTGCTCCTGCGGAGCCTCCTGAGTGTGAATTCAATCCATGGTGGATGGATGGAAAGGAGCTGGGAAGGCCCCTGGTGGCAGCAATTAGGAGAGGGTGAGAAGTTGGTTGGGTGGGCAACAGCCAAGCTGTCTCATCAGCGGCCCCGCCCCCTACCTTGGCCTCCCAGGGTTGGGATGCGGGGAGAGGCTGTGAGTGATTGGAAAGACAGATACAGAGCTGTTACGGGGCGGGAAGATGAGCTGCGCAGGAATGTGGAGAAAGTGGCACAGACCAGAGCCCTGGAGATAATCGGGGGAGGGAGGAATCGGGTCTGGTGAACTAGAAGTTTCCAGAGTTAGGGGCGCCCGGCGCCGGGCGCGGGCGCCGGCGGGCGGGCCTTCTGGGGTGGGGGGCGGGCAGCTGTGTCGTCAGGAGCGGGGCGGCCCCGCGGCAGCCGCGTCTGCCTGGCCCGTCCCCTCCAGCCCAGCTCGGGCTCCAGCTCCCGCGCCGGCGCTCCAGCTCCGACAGCGCGCCCTCCGCAGGCAAGGTAGAGACCCCCGCGAGCCCCCTGCCGCCTCCCGCCCTCCCGCACCGGAGCAGGCCGGGGCGGGGGCCGCGGGAGGGGACGCCCCACGGGCTAGGGTAGGGCTGCTGGGCCGAGAAGGAGGAAGCGTGACAGCTGGAGCGGGTAGCTAGAAGGGTTTGCGCCAGGAGCGGGGGGCAGCGGGAGGACTGGCCCAGAACCCCGTAAGTAGTGTTTCCCGCAGACCTTGCCCTCCATCTGTCCCGATGATTCGGACAGATGCTGAAGCTGGCTCCTGGGGACCCGAGTCGGAGGAAAGTCCATTTTGGAACCTGCACAGCGCTGCACGGGTGGAGAAGGGTTCTTGTTTGGCCTCCTGGTCCCCAACTTCCCACCCCTCTCCTTTCCACACCTGTCACCGGGAAGTTTCTGAAACTACCTGGGTCTGAATCCTACTTCTCACCTTTCAGTGGGGGAAATGAGCTTTACTGAGGAAGAAATGCAAATATTGCTGGGCATCTCCTCAACCTCTTAACCATATGAGCCCACATCCCCCAAGCGTGCCAACATCGTAACTTCCTCCTGTACTGCACAATGACACCCACCCACACACACACAAACACCACCCCCTTAATCAGGCAACACTACCATCTGCCATGTTTGTGGAGGCTTAACAAATATTAAGGCTTCAAGCCAAATGATTCCCTCTCAGGGGCCACTGACTGGTAGCAGGGATGGGCAGGAAGGAAGAGACCCTCCCTCAGTCTTCAGAAACAGGAGGAGGATGTAAGCCCTGGTGTGGTTAAGGGATTCAGAAGTCCAGGTAATCAGGTCTGGGCCCTCAAAAGGGAGTGCCTGCCCCTTGGGGATCCTTGCTGGGTCAGCCTGAGTGTTCTGGGGGCATAGCTGATTCTTGGGTAATGGTAAACCTACATGACTTGGAATGTGAGCAATGAGTGTTGATGTGAAAAAGGAAACTTTAAATGTTAGCACTGGCTTTGGAAATCATAGTTATCTCTCAGTTACCAGCAATTTTAGTATTTAATGTTTAAAATAAGATCTAGAAGACCAGAGACACTAAGATTTAATGGAATGGACTAAGGACACTATGTCTAGAGTCTGGGTGTGACCCTGAGAGAGTGGCTCTCTATCTGGGCCTCAGTTTCTTCCTCTGTAAAATAAGACAGTTTGTGCCTCCCAGCTCTGAGGATGTTCTAGGATTCTCTGCCTCCAAGTCAACTTCTTACTTTCTCACCCCAAGTTGGTAGGGGCAGGCAGGGAAACCAGAGGAGGGAGGGGAAGGGTGAGTCACAAATAGCTGGTGGTTGGGCAGCAGACCCCACCCTCCTAGCCCTAGCCTTGGTCTGGACTAGCCCAGGTTACAGCCTCAGGGCTGGGATGGAGCAGGACAAAATTGGACTTGTTCCAGATTTTTAAGGCCCTGCACAACTGAAAAAATCGCAGGAGCCTTTATGTCCAAGGTCCCGGCCCAGGAGTGTCCTTGGACCCTGATAGTCTAGTTTCTATAGCCACCTCCTCACCCTCCCAGAGGCAAAATGCAGGATCCTGATATTACATGCCTGTGCCTGAGACATGACACAAGTGGGAAGGTATACAACCTGGGGTTCACTGCTGCTGGGAGTCCCTAGAATTTATGCCATCCTGGGTCCAAGGCATCATTTTTCCTAATCTCCAGATATGTTTCTCTAGGTACCACCCTTGTATAATAATAATAATAATAATAATAATAGCTAATGTTTCCTGAGTTCTTTCTCTGTGCCATGCAGTTTGCTAAGTATATTGCATGTATTACCTTATTTAACCCCCCCCATGGTGACTGATTTCTCCAGGTAACCATTTTACTGATAAGAAAACAGGTTCAGGGAGATGAAATAACTCACCCAAGAGCTAGAATTCTTTTTTTTTTTTTTTTTTTTGGCCACACTGCGTGGCATGTGGAATCTTAGTTCCCTGACCAGTGATCGAACCCACACCCCTTGCATTGGAAGCGCAGAGTCTTAACCACTGGACCGCCAGGGAAGTCCCAAGAGCTAGAATTCTAATCCAAGCCTATCTAATTCAAAAGTCCTTTCTTTTAACTTCTCCTATATACTACATGTAAGACCGGGGGGGCTTGTGAAAAGACAGGCAAGAGAGAAGTATTCTGTCTTCTCTCCCGTTTGTCTCTTGTTTGCTCTCTCCCTGTCACTTTCTCTCTCAGATTCCATTTCCTAGAACCTTGGAGCCATCTAAGAATCCCCAGGGGTAATCAGAGAGGCTAATTAAGCCTTACAGACCCCATTAGCCATAAGACTATTATATATTCATTAGATCTGTTGGCAGGAGAAGTTAGATGATAGTCATTGAAAGGACCAGGTGGGTGGAGTCCTTTCTCCACAATATTAGTGTCTCAGAACCCCCTTCTAAGTGTTCCCAGAGAGCCTCCAGAACAGGAATGCTATACATGGAGGTGAGTGGCAGAGATGTCCCAAGGGCAGAGGTTACAGAGAAGTTTCTTGCACCATCAGAAAAAAAATTCTAGTAGACCCTAACTGCCTCCTTAAGCCTGCCCCAACCACCCTAAATAAGTGGGCGGAGGGGAGACAGAAGGTCAGGGCCTTGGATGGAGTACCACAATAAGTGCTTTTTAGCATCATTCATTCATTTAACAAATATTAATTTAGCACCTACTATACGTGCCCCACATTGTCTCATGTTCCCCTCACTGTCCAGATGGATACTCTGGCATCCCATTTAACCGCGCTTGGATTAAGAGTCCCCATATATGACTCCCTAGCTTCATACAACTATTTGTACAACCAATATGGAGCACTTATAACATGATGGGCATTAGGTATTGGGGATACAGTGGTGAATAAGACTGATAAGTTCCTGCCCTGTGGAACTTACATTTTGGTAGGAAAAGACAAACAGTAAACAAAGAAGCAAATAAATGGGCAAGATAATCTCCAGTTGTGATAAATTCTATGAAGGAAACAAAGGAGGGTGCTACGCAAAGGAGGGGGGCTACCTTAGGACAGAACGATCAGGGAAGGTCTCTTGGAGGAGCTGACGTTTCAGCTTAAGCAAGAAGTCAGCTCTGTCAAGAGTGGGGAAGGATGGTCCAGGCCGACAGAGCAGTAAGTCTCATGACCCTGAGCAGGGAAAAACTTGGCATGCTTGAGGAACAGAGAGGAGGGCAGTGAGACTAGAAGGCAGTGTGTGAAGGGGAGAGTGGAACAAGAGGAGGACAGAGAGGTGGTGGGGGAGGGGGTTGCACCACGAAGTTCTTGGGTTGGAGCCTTGGCTCCTCCCCTTGTCACCTGCCTTGGGAAGTCCCAACCTCTCTGAGCTCCCGTTTCTTCATCTGTAGAATGGCTATACCAATAATTCCCTATCTCATAGAATTTGATTTTACTTGTTAATACAATAACTACCATTCCTTGTAGGCCCTCTATATGCCAGGTGTTATACTAGGTACTTTCCATACATTATTTGACTTAATTCTCACAACTGTGAAAGATAGGTATCATTCTGCCATTTTATAGCTGTACTTTGCCCAAGTCACACAGTGGTAACACAGCTAAGAATGGAACCCAGATATGACTAACCCCAGTTTTGTTTGACTCCAAAGTGGTGTTGTACTATGCTAATGTAAGGTATTGTTATTGCTGTTACTGAATCCGCAAGGCAAGTTGCCCTCTGCAGCTTGGCCCCTGGGTCAGTGGTCAGCATGATCCACGTGATGGCTCCTCCTTGGTCCCTGGGTCCCATAGCTGAAAGTTGGGGCTCCCTAAACACTGATAACCTAGCAGGGTGGAAGGAAGGCTCCCGCACTCAGCACAACCCTCCTGGAGCTGAGACGCCCGGCAGATGCTCAGAGCTTTCTTCCCCTACCTTCTCCCCAATCTCTCGTGCCTGGGTCCCGCCCTTCCCCAGTGGAGCGCTGCGGGACGCAGACGAGGCGGGGCCGGGGCTGGGGACCCGGCTAGAGCTGGTTCTTTGTCGCGCGCGCCAGGAGCGCTAGAGGTCGTTGCTGCGGGGCGTGGGTGGCTCTGGGAGTGGTAACTGAGCAGGGCTGGGGACCGGGGCTGGAGGCGGAGCAAGATGGGGTAGTGGCCCGGGAGGCGTGCCGCCATCTCAGTGAGAACCGCCGGAGGGCCGGGTCTGCGGGATGCGGGATGCGAAGGGAGATGGGACAGAGCTTAGGCCCGGCAGAGACTACAGAGATTGGGGTTGGAGGGAGAAAAGGTAGGAGCAGGCGAGGGACACACTCCCAGAGACGTGTATAGCCTGGGAAAGAGGGGTGGGGGGCAGGGATGTGAGGGATGGTCAGAGATGAATCAAGACAGGTTGGGGAAGAAATCAGAGAGCTGGAGAAGGATACAGAAACGTTGGAGAGAAAGTCAGGGATGAGTCAGAGAAACAGAGACAGCGGACAGACACTGTCAGGGAGAGACAGAGACACAGAGGAGAGGAACACAGGAAAAGGAAGAGACTTAGGGAGGGACTCAGAGACAAGAAAAGAACAGAAATAGTAGTAGGAGTGGAAAATGAACAGAGTATACAGAAGCAAAGAGACCCAGACAGCTGGCCAGTCCTGCCACATGCTCTTGTCATCTTCCTCCAGAGCTACCCTTGGAAGCAGAGTTCCAGGAGCCAGAAGTACTACTACCAAGCTGTCTTCGTGTCCATCCTTAAGAAAAAAAGAAAGATGGCCAAGGAGAGGGGCCTAATAAGCCCCAGTGATTTTGCCCAGCTGCAAAAATACATGGAATGTGAGTCTTCCTCTCAGTCATTCAGTCCTGGGGACCTTACCCTTAGACAATACCTCCTCCTCTTCATTCCCCCAAGTTCCCCCTCTTTTCCCCAGTGGCCTTGAGACGGGATGCTCCTGAGATATGCCTGGCTGGGAGCAAGAGGCGAGGGAAATAGGAAGATGCCCGTGGTCTTAGCTCTCTACCCACCTTCTCTGAATCTTGACTGCCTGCACCACATCTCAGAGAAGAGAGATAAAGAGGGCAACCACCTTGGAGGACATGAAATGTTTTTCTCTCTGTACTTCTGTGTTTCTTCTTGGAGTTTCTTTTTCATCTCACTGGAATCTTCTTTCCCGTTGGATGTCTGGGTGGGACTGTGGCAGAGGGCAGGGAGAGCTGAACCAAACTCATGCTCTCTTCACTCTCTTCACATCCTAGACTCCACCAGAAAGGTCAGTGATGTCCTAAAGCTCTTTGAGGATGGTGAAATGGCTGAATATCTCCAAGGAGATGTGAGTGGCAGCTGGGAAATCCTCTCCTTCACCAACTCCTCCCACCTTTGTTTTTGCTACTCCATCGGGATGCCCAACTTCCAGGGATTATTCTGGGCCCAACCCTTGCTATCCTCTCTCCCCAGCATCCATTGTTACTGCAACTATTGCTTTAGGACAAAACAAGAGATTCTAGTAACTCAGGACTTAGCCCAATAAACCATACTCCTGCCTTGGGTGCTTCTCAACTCTGCACTTATTGTCACTGTCCCCACCACTCCCAATTCAGTCCCCAACTCCCATCCTGCAGATCTCCCCAGGGTAATGCTTGCTCTCATCGTAGGCCATTGGGTACGAAGGATTCCAGCAATTCCTGAAAATCTATCTGGAAGTGGATAATGTTCCCAGTCCCCTAAGCCTGGCACTGTTTCAATCCTTCCAGACTAGTTACTGCTTAGAAGAGACTGTAAAAGAAGGTATGGTCACGTAGATGGGACTGCGCTGGGCCTCCTGAGGAAAAGTGAAATTAAGTGTGGGTTTTGGGGTGAGAGTGGAATTGAGTCATATGTTGGGGGCAGGGTGGTGGGAGGGAGAGGTAGAGGGTAGCCAGGCTTGCCTAGGAGCCAGAGGGAGGAAAGTTAAAGGGAAGAGTTGGAACAAAGGAAAAGAGAAGAGCCAGACTGGAGGGAGCCCCAACCTCAGATCTGCTGTACTTTCTGTAACCAGATGTGGTGTGTCTCAGTGATGTCTCCTGCTACTTTTCCCTTCTGGAGGGTGGCCGGCCAGAAGACAAGCTAGAGTGTGAGTTACCATTCTGGACTGGGAGAGGGAAGGAAAGGTGAAGGGAGAGAGGGTATTCCCCAGCCTTCCTTCCCTCATTTTTTCAGGATTCCTACAGGCTGACAGGCCAGACAAAGGTGGGGCCAGAGAATGGACCCATTTCCTCTGTTTCCCCAGACTCCTTATACCTAACGCCATCCACCATAGTCATCCTAGTTCCCACGTCTTGTATATTTTCGTGTGGAGGACCCGGGATGGGATGTGGGAGGTGTGTACTGTCTCGCCTATCAGGTTCACCAAGGGTGGAATCCAGACCTGTTTCCCCTCCCTTTTTGTCTCCCATCTCAGTCCCAGCCCCAAGTCCTGGGCTCTTCATCCAAAAAGTCTCTCCTTATCTCTTTGTTTCCCCTGTATTCTGTTATGAATTCTTTGGGTATCCCTCACAAACTGACCCTGGCCCCCTAAAACACCCCACAGTCACCTTCAAGCTGTACGACACGGACAGAAATGGGATCCTGGACAGCTCAGTGAGTTGGGGGACCTGTATGCTGTGCAAGGGAATATGTGTCCATTTGTCTGTGCCCCCTGTCCCAACTCTTTCAGGATCTTAAGAAGCAGAGGAAGCTAGAGGGAGAAGCTGAGTCCTCTAGGACTAAATCTGGGAGTAGGTCCCAAGCTCTTGACCCCTAAAAGAGGATGCTGGAGACACGACTTGGGGGCTCCCTTGCAAACACAGACACATAGACATTCATTTACTTGGCAGAGACACCTGAGAATGAGAGGGGGTCTGTGGGTGGAACTCAGGAACCCTGATTTCTAGAGGAGGGTTTGGATGGTGGTAGTGAGGCAGGGTATGGCTGTGGCTCTTACCCTCTCGGCCCTCAGGAAGTGGACAAAATCATCATACAGATGATGCGAGTGGCTGAATACCTGGATTGGGAGGTGTCTGAGCTGAGGCCGGTAAGGCAATTCTTCCTGCATGTCCCTTGTTGTACCTGCTCCCTAGTGAGACCTTTATCTACCTCCCCCCATCTCTGACAGGCAGCCTGGTGCCCTTGGCTAGGATGGCTAGGCTGGCTGTCCTAGGGGACAGTGGAGAAGTGTCAGATCTGAGGGGTTACTCACACCAGAAGTCCACCTCCCCACATTCTCTGCTCAGATTCTTCAGGAGATGATGAAAGAGATTGACTATGATGGCAGTGGCTCTGTCTCCCTAGCTGAGTGGCTCCGGGCTGGGGCCACCACCGTGCCACTGCTAGTGCTACTGGGTCTGGAGATGGTGAGTAGGAGAGACTTGTGAGGATGGGCAAAACAGTTGCCTTGGGTTGTACTTGCCAGAGGTTGGCACTCTAAGGGCTTAGACATTCCCGATCATCTGCTGTGCCCTCCCAGACCCTGAAGGACAATGGGCAGCACATGTGGAGACCCAAGAGGTTCCCCCGACCAGTCTACTGCAACCTGTGCGAGTCGAGCATTGGTCTTGGCAAACAGGGGCTGAGCTGTAACCGTGAGTGTAACCTGGGAGTGTGGGAAGAGGGGGGCAGCCCAGCTATCTGTGGGAACACAGCACTGAACTTAGAGAGACCTGACTTTGAATCCTGGGCTCTGCCAGTGACTGGTTATGTGACCTTGGGAAAGCCACATAACTTCTTTAAGTCTTAGTTTCTTCAACTGAGAATGAGGTAATTGTGAGCTTTAAATAAGTTGATGCAAGAAAAGTGTTTCATGTAGTGCATGTACATACTATTAAGTCTGCAATAAAAATTAGCTATTATTATTGTTGTTGTTATTGTTGCTGTTGTATCTGGGCCTCCTTTACATCATCCAGCTCAGTTCCTGACACATGAATGGAGTGGGGTTGGGCATATAGTAGCAATTGCTCTTTTAGGGGGAAGAGTGAGCAAAAAGCACAGGTCTTGGAGGTGAGCCCCCAGCCCAAACTTGAGTTCTGTACTACACCCTCACAGCAAGGGGTTATATGCCATGTTTCAGTGAGTGATGCTGTCTCACCCCCAGGTAAGGAAGAAATAGGGGGAGGGGCTGCAGCTAAGCCTCTGACCTTCTTCACTCTTGCCCAGTCTGTAAATACGTCGTTCACGACCACTGTGCCATGAAGGCCCAGCCCTGCGAAGTCAGCACCTATGCCAAGTCTCGGAAGGACATTGGTGTGAGTGACCCCACGCCCACCGGATCACCACCCCCGTCCTGGCCCTGGTCCTGGCTCTTGGCCCATTGCTGCCCTCAGGCCTTCCCCTAGTCCCTGCTCAGACCCTCTCAGACAAGAGTTTGCCTTTCTCCCCAAGGTCCAATCACATGTGTGGGTGCGAGGAGGCTGTGAATCTGGACGCTGCGACCGCTGTCAGAAAAAGATCCGGATCTACCACAGTCTGGTTGGGCTGCATTGTGTGTGGTGCCACCTAGAGGTCAGTCCGGGAGCTATCCCTCCAGCCTTGCTTTGGGCCCCTCCCTAAGCTGCCCTTTCCGGCGGCCCCCTGGGGCACATCTCCCTTACAGCCTTGGTTGCCCTACTCCCAAGGGCTCTCTTTCGGTAGCAGACCCCAAGCTGAGAGGTGACGGGGTTCCCTCCACAATCTCTCCGTGCCTGCCTTGTCTTTCAGATCCATGACGACTGCCTGCCAGCCATGGGCCATGAGTGTGACTGTGGGCTGCTCCGCGATCACATCCTGCGTCCATCTTCCATCTATCCCAGCGTCCTTGTGAGATCCCTGGACAGCGGCTGGGAGGGGACAGGAATGCTTCCCCCATTCACACACGCACACAATGCCATTTAGAGCAGAGAGCCTATATTTTTAGGATTCAAGTCAGACTCTCATCTGTTTATGGATTCACACAATCCAGTTTTCCTTCCTTCTGCCTCCTTCCCTTCCTAGGCCTCTGGACAGGAGCGTAAAATTAGCAAAACAAACCAGAAGACCGTGGATGATTTAAATTTGAGCACCTCTGAGGCACTGCGGGTACAGGGCTGAGAGACTTGGGCTTCGTGGTGGGGACCTCATGGGAGGGAATGAAGTGGGGAACCTGGGGACTGGTTCCTGCTCCCTGGGGGAGGGGAAAGCCACCTGGGGGGAATGCCAGCCCTCTGCTCCTGTCTCCGGGACCCATCTTAACTCTGACAAAATCCTGCTTTCCTTATCCTTGTTTTCTTCCCTCAATGCAGATTGACCCTGTTTCTAACACCCACCCACTTCTGGTCTTTGTCAACCCCAAGAGTGGTGGGAAGCAAGGGGAGAGGTGAGAAGAGCTCTACTAAGTCTTGTAAAATAGAGAGGGAAGATGGACACAGGTTGGGTATCTGTGTGTATGCAGGGGACATACCTTGAGGACATCAAGAGAGTGGAGTACAGGGACCTCCCTGGCTGTCCAATGGTTAGGACTCCATGCTTCCACTGCAGGGGGCGGGGGTTCCATCCCTGGTGGGGAAACTAAGATCCTGCATGCTGCACGGCACGGCCAAAAAAAAAAAAGAGAGAGAGAGAGTGGAGTACAGAATATCCATGCTGTGCCCTGCCATGAGCTTTCCTTTTTCCCCACACAGGGTGCTTTGGAAATTCCAGTATCTACTAAACCCTCGACAGGTGTTCAACCTCCTAAAGGATGGTCCCGAGCCAGGGTGAGTATAGGTTAGGGGCTGTATCGCAGGGTTTGTGTGTGTCTGCCTATCTGTGTATGTTGGAAAAGAGCAGGAAAGAGTGCCTGTTGGGAGGGGAGGTCCAGGGGAAGCCCAAGAAACCAGACTTCAGAATGCTGCTTTTGCTGGGTATCCCTACCTCTGAATTCTCCAGCTCATCTCTGTTCTGCTCTCAAAGAATGGAGATACCAATCTCTCCCTCACCACTAAGAAGTGGCTATAAGATTTCCCCATTGTACTTTTTCTCTACCCTTAATAGAAACAAGTCGTTTGACAAAGGGGAAGGGTGTTATAAGGAACGAGAGACAAGAAGTACTTACTCTGCCTGTCCAAGAGTTGGGTAGCCTCAGTCCAGTTATCCTTCCTCATCTTCTCTCTCACCTTTTGTCTCAGGCTCAGATTCTTCAGAGATGTTCCTGATTACCGGGTTTTGGTGTGTGGAGGAGATGGCACAGTAGGCTGGATTCTAGAGACCATTGGTCAGTGCAGGGAGCGGCTCTGGGCTGGGCCCAGGGGCAGTGGCCTTCCAGAACTAACTCCCTTCATCTGTCTCCTTACCTGCCTCCACAGACAAAGCCAACTTGCCTTTTGTGCCTCCTGTTGCTGTGTTGCCCCTGGGCACTGGAAATGATCTGGCTCGTTGCCTAAGATGGGGAGGAGGTAAGTGGTTAGAAATTGTTTTCCTGGGGAATGGGGGAGTTGGGTAGGTAGGGAAAGGCACACAGAGAAGGCATTTAGGCATCTGGTGAAGAAAAAGCCTTGGTGGAAAAGAGAGGCACAGATGGGGGGGGTCCCAAAGTGGATTGTCCCAAAGGAAGAGAGCTCTGGAAGAAGCAAAGACCTGAAGGGTCAAGGATGACAGTCTGAACCTAGAAGGGTCAAGGGTGACAGTCCTCTTCCCTATAAACCTAAAAATATCCTTCTGTTTCTCCCAAGTCTTAGGGCTCAGAATCAAAGAATATGGGGGTAGAGAGGACAATGTGGGAATAAGGAAGGTTGTATAAGAGCTAAGCCAGATGCTGAGTGATGGAGCTAGAAGGGAGCTTGGCCATGATTCATTCATTTATCCAACCAATTACAGTTGACCCTTGAACAGCATGGTCTTGAACTGCGCCGGTCCACTTACTGAGGATATTTTTCAGTAGTAAATACTATAGGACTACACAGTCCATGGTTGGTTGAATCCACAGATGTGGAGAAACAGTGGATACGGAGGGCCAACTATAAGTTATACACAGATTAACCCCCATGTTATTCAAGGGTCAGCTGTAATCGGGTCATTCATTCATTCATAATTTTTCCCATGTCTTTTGCAGCAGTCTCCTAGCTGCTCTCCCATTTCTAGTCTCTTTTTCCCTTCAAAGAGAAAGTTTGAGAGATGTAATTGGTAGATAAAGAGGTCAGTGTGGGGCAGATTGAAATTGTCCTGGAATTGAGGAAGTTGTCTTGGAATTGAGGCTCTTGGATTCAGAGTCCAGCTCTGAGGTCTTACAGGAGATTATGGAATAGGAGGCTGCTAAGGAGAGCAGAAAGTATTCTAGGTGGAAGAAGTTGTGTAAGGCCAGAGGAGTCACCAAACAACATGGTGGTGCATTTTGGAAAGCGAGTTGTTCATTGTGACTGGGACATAGGGTGCACAGTGGGCAATGAGAAGAGGGAGGACTGAATTGTGCAGGGTCCAGAAAATGCAGGGTCATGAATGCTGTAGTGAGGAGTTTTTAACTTCATCCTGCCAGAGTTTGAAAACTGACAGAAATGATGTGTAGTGTTTTGTATTGTTTGTCTTGCAGTGTTTTGAATTTTTTTGACCTTGGTTATTTCTAAGAAGTGGGTCATGTATCCTTCAATTCACCACAATCCTCTTACCTCCCTTCCAGTCACTCACTTTACGTTTCTAGCCTCTGAGGCATTTGAATGTGCAATCCCTGAACCATGGGGAGCTCTGGAACTCATGAAAGATGTAACTAAAAGAAAAAATAGGTGTGTGTGTGTGTGTGTGTGTGTGTGTGTGTGTGTATGTATGCATATATAATACTTTATATATATAAATTATAGTTTGTATATAATAAAAATTACTTTTTATATAAAATATTATTCCAGAAAGGAGAAATATCTCTGCATAATATAATTTAATTCTTGTATGTAAACATATGACCATTTGTGGGGGAGGCATGCTTAAATCCTCAACATCTTTTTTTTTCATTAACAGTATTAGACACTTTGAAATCATGAACTTTGAGTCTTCACATTTTTTTTTTTTTTTTTTGCGGTACGCGGGCCTCTCACTGTTGTGGCCTCTCCCATTGCGGAGCACAGGCTCCGGTCGCGCAGGCTCAGCAGCCATGGCTCACGGGCCCAGCCGCTCCGCGGCATGTGGGATCCTCCCAGACCAGGTCACGAACCCACGTCTCCTGCATCGGAAGGCGGACCTCCAACCACTGCGCCACCAGGGAAGCCCTGAGTCTTCACTTTGTGTTTTGCAAATGAGACTCTCATAGCAGTTTCTGCTAATTCCATCTGAATCATGAAAATAATGATATAAATACAGCACTAATGAAAACTTGTGTTGATATTGAAAAAAATCCTAAGATTCAAAGGGGGATTGATGGAAGGAATACTGCTATGGGAGCTCTGTGGAGGATGGATTGGAGGAAGAAGGCAGGACCTCAATTGCAATTGTCTAGTCAAGAGATGATGAGCACAAAAGCAAAGGCAGCACCAGTGGAGTCATGGGGTAGAAGCCACAATACTTGGTAACTAATGGATTGTGGAGGAAGAGGTAAAGACAAGTCTAAGACATTTTCTAGGTTTGTGGACTGAGCAGATGGGGATACCATTTATTAAAATAGGGAACATAGGGCTTCCCTGGTGGCGCAGTGGTTCAGAATCTGCCTGCCAATGCAGGGGACACGGGTTCGAGCCCTGGTCCGGGAAGATCCCACATGCTGCAGAGCAACTAAGCCCGTTCACCACAACTACAGAGCCTGCACTCTAGAGCCCGTGAGACACAACTACTGAGCCCACATGTCACAACTACTGAAGCCTGCGGGCCTAGAGCCCATGCTCCGCAACAAGAGAAGCCACCGCAATGAGAAGCCGACGCACTGCAACGAAGAGTAGCTCTCGCTTGCCACAACTAGAGAAAGCCGGCGCGCAGCAAAGAAGACCCAACTCAGCCAAAAATAAATTAAATAAATAAATTTTTTTAAAAAATAGGGAATATAGGAGGAGGACCAGTTTAAGGAAGAAAGATAGATTTGGTTTTGGATGTACTGAGTTAAGGTATTAGTGGAGCACCTAGGTGGAGATGTGTGGTGGGTAGTCAGAAATTGATGTTAGGAATTTAGGAGAGAAGTCAGGGATGAAGATATGTGTTTGAGAGTCAACTTCTAGGAGGTAATTGACATCCTCAGAGTAGATGAGTTACCCAGGGAAAGAGGTAAGAAGAGAAAGTGGATAAGGACAGCCAGATCCTGGTAAACACCCTATTTAAGGGTTGAACAGCAGAAGATGAATTATTAAAGGAGTCTGTATTAGTGTCCTCTTGCTGCTATAACAAATCACCATGGTGCCTTAAAACAACACGAATGTATTATCTTAACAGTTCTTGAGGGCACAAATCCAAAATCATTTCCACTGTGCTAAAATCAAGATGTTGGCAGGGCTGTATTTTTTCTAGAGGCTCTAGGGGAGAATCCCTTGCCTTGTCTTTTCCAGTTACTGCAGGCTGCCTGTATTCCTTGGCTTATATCCCCCGCTTCCAACCAGCAATGTTATCCTTCCAAGCTCTGCTGCCGTTGTCAAATCTCCTTCCATGACTCTTCTTTCTTGTAGCCTTCTTTCACTTATTAGGAGCCCTGTGATTACATAGGGCCCAGCCAGATAATCCAGGATAATCTCATCTTAAAATCCTTAATCACATCTGCAAAGTCTCTTTCGCCATTTAAGGCAACATATGCACAGATTCTGGAGATTAGGTTGTGCACACCTCTGAAAGGCCGTTGTTTTGCTTACCACAGAGACTAAGAAAAAACAGAACAGGTCCTCCGTAACTTTAGTGGTATTTTAGAGGCTGAGTGAGGAGTTTCATGTGTTAAAATGAGAGCTAAAGATATACTATTGGTTTTGGCAGGAATCACTGGCAATCTTTGCCAAAAGAGTTTCGGCAGGGTGGTATGGAGAAAGGCAAATTATAGTGGGTTGAACCATTGATGGAATGTGAGGAAGTGAAGACTTTTTTCTTTTCTTTTCTTTTCTTTTTTTTTACTGCACCACGCGGAATGTGGGATTTTAGTTCCCCAGCCAGGAATTGAATCCGTGCCCCCTGCAGTGGAAGCGTGGAGTCTTAACCACTGGACCTCCAGGGAATTCCCTAACTAGTCCCGTATTGATAGACATTTGGGTAGCATTCAGTTTTTTATTACACACCATACTGCAGTCTATCTCTGCACACAGATGTGAGAATTTCTCTAGAAGAGATTTCTAGGAGTGGAATTGCTGGCTCAAAGTATAAATATTTTACTAGTTATTTTATTTTTTAAAAATTACACAAGTAATGCATCAGTACATTTTCACCGTGGAAGGTTTTAAAAAGTAAAATGTGTGAGCCTTCACATACAGGTTTCCTCTTCCCTACCCCCTCACCAAATTCCACGTTCCTCCCCAGAGATAACTGTTTCCTATTTGCACTCATTTTCCTGTTTTCACACACACACATAACTTTTAAACAAACATAAATGGGATCATACTACACACATTGTCCTGGGACTTCTTTTTTCATTGAATATGTCTTGGAGAACTCTCCATGATACTACATAGAGATTTCATTCTGATTTCAATAGCTGCACATTATTTCATAGCATGGATTTGGCATAATTTATATAACCTTCCCCTCCTGGTGGACATTTAGATTGTTTCCAGTTTTTTCCTGTTTTACAGAGTACCTCAGCAAAAATCCTTATACATCCATCTCTGTGGATTTTTGTTTCTGTAGGAGAAATTCCTAAAAGTGGAATTGCTGGGTCGGAGAATATGTTTTGATAAAATTTGATAACGTTTTGGTAAAAGTTGCCAAATTGTCTTCCAAAAAGGAAATACCAATTTATGCTCCAACTAACAGCAAATGAGAGTGCCAGTTTATTAATAACCCCGTTAGCGTTTGGTTTTCTCAGTGTCTTCATAGTCTGTCAATCTGATAGGCACAAAAAGTTAACTAATTTACAATTTTAATTTACAATTCTTTTAACTATTAGTAATATTGAGCATCTTTAATATGAATATTGGCCATTTGTATTTCTTCTGTGATTGGCTTGAGTTATTTGCCATTTTTCTACTGACTTTTAAAAAAATATTTATTTATTTATTTGGCTGCCTCCGGTCTTCATTGCGGCACGTGGGATCTTTCCTCTCAGCGCTCGTTGCAGCGTTCGGGCTTCTCTCTAGTTGTAGCCTGCGGGTTTTCTCTCTCTTGCTGTGGTGCATGGGTTCCAGACCATGTGGACTCTGTAGTTGAGGCGCACGAGCTCAGTAGCTGTGCGCGGGCTTAGTTGCCCCGTGGCATGTGGGATCTTAGTTCTCAGACCAGAGGTTGAACCCGTGTCCCCTGCATTGGAAGGCAGATTCTTTACCACTGGACCACGAGGGAAGTCCCTAATTTTTTTTTTAATGGTATTATTATTTTTTTATTAAATTTATTTATTTTTGGCTGCATTGGGTCTTTGTTGCTGCACGCGGGCTTTCTCTAGTTGTGGCAAGCAGGGGCCACTCTTCATTGCGGTGCGCGGGCTTCTCGTTGCAGAGCACAGGCTCTAGGCGCATGGACTTCAGTAGTTGTGGCACGTGGGCTCAGTAGTTGTGGCTCACGGGCTCTAGAGTGCAGGCTCAGTAGTTGTGGTGCACGGGCTTAGTTGCTCTGCGGCATGTGGGATCTTCCCGGACCAGGACTCGAACCCGTGCCCCCTGCATTGGCAGGCAAATTCTTAACCACTGCGCCACCAGGGAAGTCCCCCTGACTTTTTTTTTTTTTTTTTTTTAATAACACTGCATTTTTACTACCCCCGCCCATTTACTATTTTCCACATCATATATATTTTTTTTTACATCTTTATTGGAGTATAATTGCTTTACAATGGTATATTAGCTTCAGCTTCACAACAAAATGAATCAGTTATATACATGACTTTTTAAATATAGTGATTTGTAAGCACTTTTTGAATGTTGGAGAAGTTAGTCTGTTATGTGTGCTGCAGATATTTTTTCCCAGTTTGTCTTTTGTCTTTTATTTAGGTGTGTGTTTATTTAACTGTACAGAAGTTGTTTGTTTGCTTGTTTAGGTCTTTTTATTTATTTATTTGTCAGAACTATTTCAGTTTATTTTGTGGCAATTTTGAAAATTCCAAATATATTTGCTTTACTTCTGTTTGATTTCAGAAGTTTTTAATTTTCATATAATTGTATTTCTCAGTCTTTTTCTTGCTTGGCTCTGAGTTTTGTACTATGCTTTAGAAAGGCTTTTTCCGCTCAAAGATTATGAAACATCCACTCATGTTTTCTGCTAGTACAAATTCTGCTTACATTTAAATTCTTTGACCCATCTTGAATTTATTTTAGTGTAAGGGGTGACTTCTACATCCAGTACCATTTACTGAATAATCTATCTTTCCCCATTTATTTAAAATGTCATGATATACTAAATTCCCGTATATACTTGAGTCTATTTCTGGGCACTCTGTTCTTTACTATTGAACTTTTTATTCCAGTCACTGTGCCAGTTATTACCCTGTTTTGATACTCTTGCTCTATACTGTGTTCTATCTGGTAGAATGGGGAGAGGAAGCGTCAGAGAAAGAGAGAGATTATTCCCATTCATTACTTATCTTTTTCAGCACTTTTCATTTTCCTGGCTGTTTTCTTTACTCTTCCAAATGAACTTTGGCATTATTGTTAGATGCGCACACACATTGGGAACTTTCACCCTCCATGACAGTGACAGTGTGGAGAAAAGGGTCAGTAAGAGTCTGACCTTAAGATTGGTCCATGGGAGCCATGACTGAACACCCTGCCCTTTCACTGCTTAGGGCTTGGAGGATCTGCAGAACCAGGGCAGAGGATCCCTGGGAATCTGTGGATCTGGGAGCTGAGAGGAGGTCCATTTGGGACCCAGGGTTCAGTGCTAACCTGTCTTCATACCATCCTTAGGGTATGAGGGACAGAATCTGGGCAAGATCCTCAAGGATTTAGAGACGAGTAAGGTGGTACACATGGATCGATGGTCTGTGGAGGTGATACCCCAACAAACTGAAGAAAAGAGTGACCCAGTCCCCTTTCAAATCATCAATAACTACTTCTCCATTGGTGTGGTCAGTGGAGTGGGGCATGGGGGGGACGGGAGGAAGTAGGGGTTAAGCAGGCAGAGGCTGGAGGAGGGAAGAAAAGGAAGGTAGAGGGTAAAGGAGCTGTGACACAGGGAAATCAGAAGTGGGCACAGTGGTGTGAGTTGCAAGAAAAGAATGTGGGACGAAAAAAAAAATCAGAATGTGGGACGTATCACTCCCAAACTGGAGAGTTAAAGAGAGAAAGGGTTCTGTGCTGAGGAATGAGGCAGCCTCTGATCTCATGTGCCCTGGACTCCCCAGGATGCCTCTATTGCTCACCGATTTCACATCATGCGGGAGAAATATCCTGAGAAGTTCAACAGCAGGTGAGGGAGAGGGGGCGGGTGTGGGCATACACAGTAGCAGGGACCACGTGGTGGCCAAGTTTGACTCGGTGCTTAGACGGGCAGTGACACCTCTAGGAAGCCCCTCAACCAAGCTTCCCTGTTCCCCACGGGACTGCAGTTGGGAGGTTGATGCCCTTCCCTGTCACTTAGCCCACCTGTGCCATCACTGTGTAATTTGTCCCCTCCCTCCTGGGCCTGGTGTTGGGGCCGACACAGAATGAAGAACAAACTATGGTACTTCGAATTTGCCACTTCTGAATCCATCTTCTCAACGTGCAAAAAGCTGGAGGAATCTTTGACAGTTGAGGTGGGTGTGATGAGAGCCAACCCCACATCCTTTTTAGCCCCTTATATCTTACTTTCTCCCTCCACAGGAGCCCTCAGGAACTTCTCATATTCTTGAACCTATACTTTGACCTCCCTGCTCTCTAATCCCGATTTCCCAAGTTTGTAAGATACACCAGTCCCTACTTCCCTCCACCTCTTGCAAACCTCCAAATCCTAGTCATCCCAGTGTGTTATCTGGTGGAGGGAGCGGTCACGTCCATCATGATGCTGTGAGGCAAGGATCTGTGCTCTCCTCCCCTCAGATCTGTGGGAAACCACTGGATCTGAGCAACCTGTCCCTAGAAGGCATTGCAGTGCTAAACATCCCGAGCACGCATGGGGGCTCCAATCTCTGGGGTGACACCAAGAGACCGCACAGCGATATCCACGGAATCAACCAGGCCTTAGGTGCTACAGCCAAAGTGATCACCGACCCTGATATCCTGAAAACCTGTGTACCAGGTAAGAGGAGCAGCCTTGGGAGCTGAGGTGGGGGGGACTAAGGAGAAGGTGTGACTCTCTTCAGAGGAACCCTGCTTCTACAAAACCTGTCTCCCTACCTCCCACCCCCACAGACCTAAGCGACAAGCGGCTGGAAGTAGTAGGGCTGGAGGGTGCAATTGAGATGGGCCAGATCTATACCAAGCTCAAGAATGCTGGACATCGGCTAGCCAAGTGCTCTGAGATCACCTTCCAGTAAGGAAAACTCAAGCTGGGGGCTCTGAGGGAAGGAGCGGGACCAGGAAAGCAGAAGGGTATGGGAATGGTGGGGAGGGACTGTACCAGACCTTCCTCAGTAACAAAGGGTCTCAAGGCCAACCTAAGAACAGAGTTTTGGTACTCGGTTGATAAAGAAATTGCCACCAATCTGCCTTGACCTCACACAGCACCACAAAAACCCTCCCCATGCAAATTGATGGAGAACCCTGGATGCAGACACCCTGTACAGTGAGTATTGCCTATGCCTGCCAAAAACTGAACCCCCAGGCTCCGTGGATCCTAAATTTCCATTCCACAGCTTCTTTACTTCCTGCTGAGGCCTCAAGTTCCCCTGTGCACCCTTCCTCCCAAATCCTGATTTCTCAACCCCTGGCCTTCCTACCATGGCCTCTTTAGGACCCTGGCAACCCACCCTGAACCCTACAGATTTTCCCCTAAATCTCTGCTGCTCCAGCCCCAAGGCACTAGGTCTTATCTCTGAATGCGCCTCCTTCCTTTCCAGATCAAGATTACCCACAGGAACCAGATGCCCATGCTCGTGGGCCCACCCCCCCGCTCCTCCAATTTCTTTGGCTTCTTATGCTGAGGGGGGACATCTCAGCCTCCAAGCCAGCCTTGAGCCCACCTCCTTGTGCCTGGACTCTACTCCCTAGGCTCTGTACATTGCTGCCAAACACTCCTGCCAGCTCAGGGGAGTGTTCCTTCACCCTCACAGTATTTATTATCCTGCACCATCTCCACTATTCCCCATGCACATGTGCACACACACACATACACACACACGTCACAAACAATACATTGAAAGTGCCTCATCTGAATAAAATGACTTTTTTTCCCACTGGGATATCTGTTAAGTAAGTGGTACACCTCCTTCCTTTATACCTCCACTCCTTTATTGACATAGATTCTCCCAGAAGTAAGGAAATAACAGCTCCAGGTTCTGAGTCTTTATTTCAGGCAATGGTAGTTTCCAAGGGAAGACTGGAGAAAAGATAGGCATTGCTGTCCACGCTGGGTAAATCATGACATCACGTGAGAGTACTCAGACCTGCTGCCCACTGAGGAGGGGGCTGCTCTCACCAATGGGGCAAGAACGGAAGACCCAGGGCAGACGTAGCCACTGGGTTCTGCCGGGTGGCAGCTGGGGAAGGGGGAGAGCTCGGCCCTGCTTTGTACGTCTTCTCCTGATATTGGGAGAAAAGCAGGGATACTGGTTAGTGGTAGTCAATGGCAACCTGTTTGTGCTTCTCCAGCCAAGAGGATAATTCATATCCCAGGTTTCCTTGGCCTTGATCCTGGCTCCTTCCCCTCCTTCTCACCAACAGAGTTCATCCTCTCTTATTTCTGTGGTAACCTCTGTCCATTCCCCTCTCACCCTACAAGCTTCCCTGCTTTGAGGCCCTTGGCACCCCAGACCTAGGGATTTGCCCTTCATGCAGGTGGAGAACTCACTTCACCCAGCCTTCTCCACTCTTGATATTATTCATAACAAAAATCATCAAGATCATCATTTATTGCACTCTTGCTTCAGAACCAGGTGCTTTACCCATTGTCCAGAATCCTGACAACAGCCTCACAAGGCAGGTATCAGTTTTCCTACCTTTCAGAGGCTCAGAAAGGTTAAGCTACTTCCCCAAGATCCCACCAGCAAGACTGCATGCAGCCTAGACCTGTTTAACTTCCAAATCTGGGCTCTTTCCTGGACACTATGCTTTCTTGAAGGGGGTGGTGGTTCCATCATGAGCGGTGGTGCTAAGGGATAAGGGGGTGTGAGCGGCATGGTGTGGCTCTCACCTATATACCAGAGATGCAAGCAGCAAAGCCATCAATACCAGCAAGATGCCCAAGAACAGGGGAGCCTGCCCGAAGCCTGCTTCTTGACCTACAGGCAGAATCCCAGACATAGCTATAGTCAGCATCTGCTTCCTGTCACATATCCTCTACCACTCCCCTTCTTCATCCTACCTCTTGTCCAAGTACCTACCAGGCATGACAAGCTGGGTGCTGACCATTGCCAGGCTGTCGGCATCAGCCAAAGACACATTGAGGCAGTAGGTCCCCGAGCCGCCCTTCAGTACCTGGTACAGAACCAGCTGGCAGTCTGGGCTGGGTGGCACAGGCTGACACAGCCGCTGGGCAGGGGGCTGGCACCCTGGCGATGAGATGTCTATGCAGGCCTCCTTGGGTAGCCTGGGAGAGATGTCAGCTTATGTCAGGGAGTCTGGGAAGGAACAGTTGACACCAGAGAGCAGGGCAGCAGTCAACCCGAGAGTTCTCGGGGCAATCAGTGGGACACTCACCCGCCTTGGCAAGACACAGTCAGCTCAAATGCATCTCCTTCACTGGATGGCACAGCCTGCAGGATCTCAGCACTCTCAATACCCTCTGCAAAGGTGCAAGGTTTTAAGTCTGGGACTCCTCTACCAGTCCTCCCTAAAGGCCCACGGACAGGAAGGTCCTCGGGCTACCTCCCCGATCCCATCCTCATGCCTTCAAATGAAAACCCTGGGATTTGGGTATTCTTGTTCAGGTGGGTAACTCCTTCCAGGGTGTGCTTCCACTGGGCAGCCCTAAGCCGCACACGCCTTCCCTCCACCAGCTCCCAAAGTAGGCAAGACTCACGGACAATGTCCAGGGTGAGGGAAAAGGAGCCATATCGATACAGAACACAATCCAGGGGGACTTGTCGCTTCACCAGGATTAAGGTGGCTGTGTCATCCAGCAGGGGGCTCTGGGAGCCTGGCAGGAGAGGATTGAAGAGGCAAAGTCATGAGACAAATGACACCTGGAAACAGGCCAAGCAGGCATTTTTCCAGGTAGAGCCAGAGCTACTGGATCCAGGCTTGGAATCAGGCAAGAGCTGGGAAATCTCATTTTATAGATAAGGAAACTGAGGCCCAGAAGGAGAAATGACTGCCCCAGAGTCACACTTAGGGGTAGAGCTGGAGTTTTAAAAATCCCAAATGTTTATCACACCCCACACTGTGCCAGGTCCTGGGTTAGACACTTGATGTATGTTAACTCATTATAGTGTCACTATCTTATTCCTCCCTTTTCAGTGTTTCTACCACAATTCCAGGCAAACCTACTTTGGGATGGGAATCCAGAGGTGGGAAATGGTGTTAGAAACTGGGAAAGATTTCTATGCATTTACACTTAATCAGAAAATGAGATATAAGTATTATGTAAATGATCACAGACTGCTCCCTGACCTTCACTTTAGGGAACAGGTCTTTTCAGAGACATAGGAGCAACAAGCTCTCTCCCCATGGCCTAGGAGAAGACCCTGGTTTCCTGAACTCTGGATCTCTTCCATACCATTAAGGGGGACTTGGGGGGCTTTAAAACCAGTGAAGACTCTGAAGGGACTCCACTGGTAAGCTAAGGATTGGGTAACATCTGGATCCAGAATAAGTCTTTCAGGTCTTTAGAGCTGTGACAAATGCCCCCACCTCAATGAACCTCATTCATTCTGGCCCTCTTACCTGTAATACCTTCTGTAGACAAGAATGGGCTGGCATCTGGACTGTCAGGCTCAGGGGTGGGTACCTCTCCAGCTGTGGTCTCCACCAGCTCTGTAGTTGTTACCTGTGCAACTGTGGTTCCAGAGGGTTCTGCAGTTGACACTTCAGGTGTCGTACCTATGGCCTCTGCAGTTGGCATCTCTGCAGGTGTGGTACTTATGACTTCTGAGGCTAGTACCTGCTCAGCTGTGGTACCTGTGCCCTCTGCAGTTGGTACTTGCACAGCTGTGGTTCCAGAGGGCTCTGCAGTTGGCACCTGAGCAGGTGTAGTGCCCACGACTTCTGCAGTAGGCACTTGGCCAGCTGTGGTACCTGTGCCCTCTGCAGTTGGTACTTGCACAGCTGTGGTTCCAGAGGGCTCTGCAGTTGGCACCTGAGCAGGTGTAGTGCCCACGACTTCTGCAGTTGGCACATGTCCAGCTGTGGTGCCTGGAACTGGGGAGGAGCCACAGGAAGTGAGAGGAATGGCAGCCTGTAGCACCACCTGTGCAGTGACTGGGCCAGACTCTAGGTAAGTGTGAGTGACCACAAGTGCCCGAGAGATCAGGGTCCCAGTACTGTCTCCAAAGTCCCAGGTGTAGGAGAGGTCAGCCCCAGCCAAATAGCCACTGGGGTCGTGGAGCCGGAGGGCAAAGGTCAGAGGTTGCTTTCTCAGGAAGTGATTGTTCATTCCATCCAAGGCCTGCAGCTGAGACACGCTCACAGAGAAGGGCACCTGGTCTGAGATTGGAGCCAGAAAAGGTGAGAACCAGGTCTGGGCCACAGCTTCTTCTTCACAGCCACATCCTCTAACCCCAAGCTGCCTGGCCCTTCACTGGCTCCAAGCCCCACATTCCTCTGCCCATGTCTTCCTGGCTCTGCCCCTATAAGGTGCCCCTACACACCATTTCCTCTTTCCCCTTTCCTGCCCAGCCAAGCTTCCCCACCTCCTCCTGCCCTGAGACTGGTCTTGTCCCGTCCTAAGTCCTTACCAGTAATGGTGAAGGCTGAGCGGGAGTGAGCGAGGGATACGTAGCTCTGGGACCCCCGGCGGTGGTAGACAGTCACTTCCATGATGTGTGTGCCCAGCACTGCCTTGCCTGTCCCAATGCTCAGTCCAGACACTGGGCCCCCGAGAACTTGCCAGTATTGGCCTGAGGTTTTCGGAAAGAAGAGTAGAGAAGGGGGTTACTGGTCAAAGGGGACTGGGGAAGGGTTAGAGACAGGGCACCAGAGAAGGAAGGTAAGGAGATATATTGAGAGGATGGTTATTTCAGAGGGTGTTTGGAAGTTTGTATATGAGGGCAGGAAAGGAGTCCTAACGAGGGGTTCCATGGGATGGGACTGTAATTGGAGAAGGGTTCCCAGAAAGAAGTATAATAGAGTTAGCTAGGTGCTGTGGAAGAAGACGGAGTCATGGGGAGGTGAAGATTAGGGAAACTCACAGAGTTTAGGGGTGGGACCAAAAGAAAAGGGATCAGGTAGGAAGAGATGAATCCAAGTGTGGGTGACAGGCCAGAGAAGGGAGTCTCTCACCCCAGGTCTTCCAGACATAAACAAAGCTTCTTCTCTGAGGTGAAGGGCCAGACGGACAGGCCCTCCCATCGGGGAAGATGCAGGTATCATCAGGTTCTTGGGGATACACTGGCTGTCCTCCCCACACCTGGCTCCCTGAAAGGAAGATACAAAGTCACCCGCAAACCCTGGCTTTCCTTATTATACACCAAAACCTTTAACATGGCTCCCAGAGCAGGGCTCTGGGAATACTCCCTAGCTACAAAATATATTCTCCTTGATATAACCCACTGTGGGTGGTAGTGGGGAGAATGGAAACTATAATTAAAGATTCCTTTGTAGGGACTTCTCTGGTGGTCCAGTGGTTAAAAGACTCCACTTTTCCAATGCAGGGGGCATGGGTTCAATCCCTGGTCAGGGAACTAAGATCCTCCATGTTGAGCGGCAAAAAAAAAAAAAAAAAGATACCTATGTAAGTATAATACATAGAGATTGGAGAGAAAGAGATTGGAAATGTATCAAAATGTTTAGAAAGATTTGCTCTGGCTAGTGGGATAAAAGTAAAAATAACGGCACCAGCTAACATCTATTGAGCCTTTACTGTAGGCTAGGGCAGGCATTATGCTAAATTCTTTATATATTATCACATTTTAATCCTTACAACAACCTTTTAAAGTAGTATCATCCCTATTCTACAGATTAAGGGAATGGAAGCACAAAACAATTAAGTGACTTGCCCAGGGTCACATACTGGTAACAGGTTTAAATCCAAGTCTGTCCAACTTCTAAATCCACTGGGTCTTCTGTCCCCCATTTTGGGGACTACAATTTTTTTTTTCTTTGTGCTTTATCTGTGTTTTCTAATCTAAGTACATATATAATTTGTTTAAAAAAAAGAAGAAGAAGGAGAAAGGGCATGAGCTGAGCCCTGGGAACGAGGCCTGGAGTAGAGTGGTACCCACCGTTAATGATGGTGTTGTTGGCCCAGATGACCTGCCCATCTGACAGCACCTTTTGGCTTTCAGGGAAGTGCAGGGCAATAGAGAAGGAGGCGTTTGCCCCACGCAGTGTAGGCCCATCATTGCTGACCTTCAGAGATACCTGGCCACCTGGAAAGGGCAGCTGCGTTAGCTGGGACTCCTTGGCTTCCCCTCCCCATATGCCTTTTCCCTTTCTGTCTTCTCAACCGACATTCAACCCAATCCTTGCTCCTCTCCTCTCCCCACCCCATTCCCACCATACCCTCCCCAGAAATTGCCAAGTTCCTACCTCTCCAGCAGTGAGGCCCCTGGCTTTCTGTCCACTCTGGATATAGCTGCCTGTTCCATGCTTTAGTTCTGAGCTGCCTTGAGACACCAAGCCAGTCCCGGTCTCTGGGTCCTAAAAGGAAGGTATAATGAGGACCCTCAGGTCATCACTCCCTTCTCAGGGGACCACAGTGTCCCATGTCACATCACTCATTCTCACATTCAAAGTGCATTTTAATTTACCCAATACCCACCATGTACCAGGCACTGTGCTAGGTGCAAAGAACTTAAGAAATGAAAAAGAAATGGTCCTAAAGAGATTCAGGTTAAAGTAGATGAAACAGACATATGCATAAATTACTATAATTCAAGGCACTGCTTAATATGAGCCATAATAAACATGCACGATGTACAACAAAATGACAGAATAAACAGATTAATTCCACTCTGGTAGACTGGGAAGGATCCAATGAGGAGTTGACCTGTGGCATAAAGCATTCTAGGCAGAAGGCCCAGCATGAGCAGATGCATGGAGGCATGGAAGCACATGGCATGATAGGGGACCACTAGCAATGTGGTTGAGGTACACTGTGAGAGATGAGGCCAAGAAGATGGGGTGGGGGCTTTGAGTGCCAGGCGAAGGAGTTTGGCCTTTATCTTGTAGGCAAGACCACCTCAGATGATTTTTGTTTGTTGTATTGAGATATAATTCAAATACCATAAAATTTACCCTTCAAAACTTTTGGAATATGATCAGATTTGTGTTTTAGAAGGATCACTTCAGCAAGCAGTGAGGAGGATGGACCAGAGTCAGGTAGAAATTGGGAGTGGGGACAAACAAAATTATTATAACTGACCAAAAGAGAGGTCTGAAAGAAAAGGATATGATGGCTCTCCACATGCCTCACCCAGATCCAACAACTATCAACATTTTGCCACATTTGCTTTATCGATCCTTTGTTGTTGGTTTGTTTTTTGGTTAAAGCATTTAATTTTCTCTTTTACAGTATTCATTTTTAATGCTGTACTTTTCTTTCTTTCTTTCTTTCTTTCTTTTTTTGTGGTACGCGGGCCTCTCACCCTTGTGGCCTCTCCCGTTGCGGAGCACAGACTCCGGACGCGCAGGCTCAGCAGCCATGGCTCACAGGCCCAGCCGCACCGCGGCATGTGGGATCTTTCCGGACTGGGGCACGAACCCGTGTCCCCTGCGTCGGCAGGCGGACTCTCAACCACCGCGCCACCAGGGAAGCCCTCTTTCTTTCTTCCTTTCTTCCTTTCTTTCTTTCTTTCTTTCCTTTCTTTCTTTCCTTCCTTTCTTCCTTTCTTCCTTCCTTCCTTCCTTCCTTCCTTCCTTCCTTCCTTCCTTCCTTCCTTTATTTTTTTTGGCTGTGTCAGGTCTTAGTTGCAGCATGTG
Source organism: Lagenorhynchus albirostris (assembly GCF_949774975.1). Taxonomy (NCBI): domain Eukaryota; kingdom Metazoa; phylum Chordata; class Mammalia; order Artiodactyla; family Delphinidae; genus Lagenorhynchus; species Lagenorhynchus albirostris. The sequence goes on along the minus strand of NC_083105.1, from coordinate 59,045,244 downwards.
GGATCTTTTGTTGCAGCGTGCGGGCTTCTCTCTAGTTGTGGCGTGTGGGTTTTCTCTCTCTAGTTGTGGTGCGTGGGCTCCAGGATGCGGGGGCTCCAGAGCGCATGGGCTCTGTAGTTTGTGGCATGCGGACTCTCTCCTTGAGGCGCGCGAGCTCAGTAGTTGTGGTGTGCAGGTTTAGTTCCCCCGCGGCATGTGGGATCTTAATTCCCCGACCAGGGATCTAACCCGTGACCCCTGCATTGGAAGGTGGATTCTTTACTGGACCACCAGGAAAGTCCCTGGCTAAAGCATTCACAAGCAAATCCCAGACATAATGTTATTTAAAACCGTACAAATTCAGTATGTATCTGTAAAGAAGAAATATTTTCTTGAATAAACACAATGCTAGTTCACACTAGACAAAATTATTGAAACCAGTCCGTACAAAATTTCATGAATATCTAAAAATGTCTTCTTATGATTTTAAAAATCAGAATCCAAAAAGTAAGCACAATATTTTAAGAGCCTCAGGTGGACACGTATGAACAGAATGTTTCCAGAGTACAATAAGGAGTGCAGTAAAAGAAAAAGACTTGAAACTGCACCATGAATGAGGGAAGTCAGATCAAGGAGAACTTCCTAGAAGTCTGTGAGACCAGGGATCTAGAGAAAGGGGGGCACTGGAATATGATGCAGATATTTCAGCACAGCAGAGACTATCCTCACTCCACTTCTAATATGTACCAGAAACCTGGTTGATTCTGCTGGGGGAGGATCTGGAATCATCCCACTGAGCATCCCACCATGAGAGCGAGAGAATTATAAGATGCCCCATTCTTTCTCCACTCCCAACCCTCCCTCCTCAGAGCAGCACGGGACATTCCAGACCCTCTCACCACCCCCACCCCCCCTTGCTCCTGTCACGAGGCCCCAATCCCCCAGAGCTCTTTCATGTGATGCTCAGCTGAGACCCCTCTGCCTGTCTCTCCCAGCCCCAGAACAAAAGCCTGGGCTGTGATCGTCTATGCCCATCCCAAAGAGGGGATGTGGTGCCTCTTTACCCTCTATCCAATACATTCTCTTGCTCCTCACTTTAAATACCCTATCCCAAGTGCCTGAGACATTGCCTAAAAGAGTCTCCCACTCATTTTACTCCCTTGGAGCCCCCGCTCCAGCTCACTGCCCAGGGGGTCTCAGAATTAGGGCCACCAAGACCCACTATTCTCTTGCCCTTCCAAGCAAATGGAGTTATTTTCAGGCTGAGTCCCAAATCTTCATGTGGGGAGGGAGCTCAGTTGCCCATGTCCTCACTAAATCAAATGGGTGGGAGATGCCAGAAGCATTGCTGGTTATCTCCCATTAGGGAAGGGAAAACCAGAGCAAGTGTGCAACCCCAAATTCACACTTGCTCATGTCCACACACCCCACACTCACCTTCTGTGGCCCCCACAGCCAGAAGAGCACCCATCACAGCCACATGGAGAAGGCATTTTCTCAGCACCAGATCCATCCTGTTCTTTCCAGCAACCAAAGGCTCTAGGGCGTAGGACAAGCCCCTATATAAGAAACGGATGCTCATTTGCATAGCCCTTCCTCCTCTCCCTGCAGGGGAGGCCTGGGAGGAGCAGGAGGACCTGAGAAAGGCAGAACTGAGGAGGGATCCTGGTCCCTGGACATCCCGCTACTCAGTGACAGTTTCTGGTTTCACAGGGTCACGCTCATCTTAAAGCACTCCAACCCCCCGTGGAAAGAACTGACTGAAGGGCAGCTACAAAACAAAACACGTACCGGACACACACGATTCATCATGGGAGAGTGGATCAATTTATTGTGAGTCAAACCAGGAACCTCTCAAAAAGACTGTAGAAGTAGTGACCCTGTATCCAAAATCAAAGAGAGACAGTATCGGGGTAGGCTGAGAGACGGAGGCAACGACTCCTCCGAGGCCCGGGAGACCCTTACAATGAGATTCCCAGCTTCCTGCTTTCAGAGGAGGCTCCCTGGACCAGGTGGCATTCAATCTTAGGTCAATACACATTTTCCTAGGGGTGATGAAAACGGCGAATTAGAGATCAGGAAATCCCTATAGACTCAGGACACAGGTAGGAAACTCGATCCCAAATCAGATACTTGGAAAAAGGTGTTCAACCTCCCCACCTACGTTGAAACTTGTCTTAATGCCCCTCGGAACCAAACTTGCGCGGGTCGGGGTCGTTTGCAGAGAGGGACGCAGGGCTGGCCCCGCCCGCTCTGACGTTGACCAATAGGAAGATCTGAGGGCGGAGCCAGGGAAACGCGGGAAGGAGGGGCGGGGCTTCTGGTGGCGGTAGGGAACTGGGGGAAGGCGGTAACATTGTTTCAAGTTGGACAAATTGACAAGAGCGAGAGATACACTGCGTTCCATCCCGACCTGGGGCCACGGTACTGGGCCCTGTTTCCCCTCCTCGGCCCCCGAGAGCTGGGTGCCGCTTTCTGCAGGGTTCCCAGGCCCCCGCTCCAGGGCCGGGCTGACCCGACTCGCTAGCGCTTCATGGAGAACTTCCAAAAAGTGGAAAAGATTGGAGAGGGCACGTACGGAGTTGTGTACAAAGCCAAAAACAAGGTGACGGGAGAAGTGGTGGCGCTTAAAAAAATCCGCCTGGACACGTGAGTGGCCTCTGTACCCGGGACTCCTTACTCGGGAGCTCCTTGAGTGCCCCCTACCCCCACCCCAACCGGCGGTGGCCATCCAGGGACCGGAAGGTAGCAGGGAGGGACTTCTTTTGAAGTGGAGAGGTGGGTTGAAGGACGAGTAGAGGGTTTCCCGGGGGAGACTATAGGGTAGTGTAGAATCCATGGGAAATTTCCTCCCTAAAGGCGGGTGATGCCCCTAAATGTACAGTCAGAAAGACTCAGGAAGAGGAAGGAGGCCTCTGAGATGGGGGTTCCAGGACTCCCTGTGGAGCTGGGTTTTGCAGTAAGCTGTAAAGAGCACCTTTTTGAATGACGAGCCCTCCTCGCTGCCCCAACCCCACCCCCATCTTAGAATTCTCTCCCCCTTTCAAAAGAATGGCAGTTGAACCTCACTGGCCTCTCTAGAGAGGCTGGGTGCTGCTACTCCCGCCCCCCCCCTTTTTTTTTTACCTGTTACCTTCTTCACCTTCACCAGGAGGCTTTGCTAACCTAACCCTGGGCAAAGAAGAAATAATGACCTTAATGTGTCCAAAAGCCAGTCCTGTCCATCCATGAATTAACCCCTGAAGCACCCCTTCTCTTCTCTCACTTTCCTAGGGGATGCTGGGGTGGTGTCTCTGTGGGGAGGCAGGGGGTGGGGTAGAATCACTGGGCTGGGAGAAAAGGAATATTTGTAACCACATTCCCATCTCTGCTCTCCCAACTTCTCCAAGTGAGACGGAGGGTGTACCCAGTACTGCCATACGAGAGATCTCTCTGCTAAAGGAGCTTAACCACCCTAATATTGTCAAGTAAGTATGTATCTGGGAGGTGCTCTGACAGTAAAGGAGGATGCCTTCTGTTTGTGTTGTCTGGGCATTTCTCTCCCTCACCTCTATCCCTGGACCTCCCTTCCCTAGGCTGCTGGATGTCATTCATACAGAAAACAAACTCTACCTGGTTTTTGAGTTTCTGCACCAGGATCTCAAGAAATTCATGGATGCCTCTGCTCTCACTGGCATTCCTCTTCCCCTCATAAAGGTAATCCTTCACATCAACTCCTCCCAACATGGGCATGTCTTGGGGGGACTGAAGGCAGGCAATCCAGACTGAGTGTTGATTTGTGATCTTAGCTTCCTTCCCAGCCCTCATCCCCCTACACACACACACACACACACACACACACACACACACACACACACACACACACACACAATCACACACACACAATCACACATACCTTTTTTGTGGCTCCTTCACTGCTCATTATACTTATTAACCCTAAGGCTAGGCAGGAGAATCAAAGAAGTTGAAACTCTAGTGAGTCAGCTTAGCAGCTCAGGTGGAAGGTGAGATGAAACTCAGATAAATGGGACTGGAGGGCACTTGGTAGACCCCTCCAAAAAGCCTTTCCACCTGCTTGGTGGGAGAAATAGCCAGTGAGTCTCTATTGTCTGTTTTTCTGGGTTCTTTACTCCCAGAGCTACTTTCCATCTATCAACAAACGTTTATCCAACACACATTTATTGAACACCTTCAATGTGCTGAACACAGGATATGGAAAAGAAATGCAAAACTGAATAAAACCTGATCCTTATCCTCACTGGGATTACAGTCCAATCAGGGAAATGGCTTGTAAACATGGAATTATTATCTAACTAGTGAAGGCTTTAGTAGAACTATGGAGGCACAGAGGAGACCCTAATGTTCTCACGGTGATGGAAAAACACATTCTTTTCTCTCCCCTTGTCAGAGCTATCTGTTCCAGCTGCTCCAGGGCCTAGCTTTCTGCCATTCTCATCGGGTCCTGCACCGAGACCTCAAACCTCAGAATCTGCTTATCAACGCAGAGGGGGCCATCAAGCTAGCAGACTTTGGACTAGCCAGAGCCTTTGGAGTCCCTGTTCGTACTTACACCCACGAGGTGAGTCCCTCTCTGCATGTCTTCTCTGAACTTCCTGGGAGGTGTTAACAGGGACATTCACAACGTTTTTAGTAACTATCTGGCCAGCAGTTTCTCTCTCACTAGATGGAAAGTATCTCTGACACCCTAAGAGGTCTTAGAGTATACACGGAGTTCACATTTTGATAGATAACAAGCCAGGAGAGCTGGATGGCGCACCATTAAAATTATGACCGATTGCCTCAAGTTTTCCAAGAAGGTTGCAAATTGGGGGTTCAGAAAATATGGTCCCCAGAACCATGGACTAGGCTAACTCTGGGCTAAGAAGTTGTACCCAGTTATTTTACTTAGGGGAAATCAGAGGGAAGGGAAGGATGGAGGGAAAGAAGTTGCTTGTTAAGAAGCTGAGTTAGCAGAGTAGTCCTGAGGAAGTGAGATGTGGGAATCTCCATGCCCCGTACACCACCCCTCCCCTTCCTATGCTTGTCCTCAGGTGGTGACTCTGTGGTACCGAGCACCTGAAATCCTTCTGGGCTGCAAATACTACTCCACAGCTGTGGACATCTGGAGCTTGGGCTGCATCTTTGCTGAGATGGTACGGAGGCATGCCCGAGTTCTACCCAGCCCCCTCCTCCCCACATTCGAGAACAACAGAACTGTTTCTTGGCCTAGACCCATGGCCCTTCTCTTATCACAGGGTCCTTCCTCTAGAGTAGCACAAAGTGGGTGGTGGGGAAAGGATAGGACTGTCATCCCTGATGTCAACCACAATGTTAGGATATCCTCAAACAGCTTTAGCATGCAGTATACATATCTTATCTCTGAATTGAGCTAAATCATTTCTGCAACTGTTTTAGCTTTAGCCTGCATATACTTGGGAAAATGAGTTCCATTTAGTGTCCCCTTCATTTGGCCTGTAGACCTTATTGTAGGGCACCAGGAATGTGGTGAGGTCAACTGTGTTCACCTTACCCACACCTTTTATTTAAACTGCAGACTTACATCACATCCCCCCTCAACCTCTGGCTTTTCAGATTGAAGGATCCCTGAGGCCCAGTCTTATAAGGGAGCTCTCATCCCCTTTAATACAACAGTGGAGTGAGCTAAGTTTCCAAATCAAAGCAGCAGTATGTTTTATGGTCCCTTATCTGGGTTGTAACTGGGGGCATGGAGACCATTAGCCCATATATATAATGTGCATTTATCCCCCAGTGCATTACTTTACAATTGCCCATATTCATCTCTCAATTCATCAAAAAATATTTGTTAAGCACCTAGTGTGTACCCAGCACCACGCTAGGTGCTGTGGGGAACACAGAAGAAATGGAAGACACAGTCTCTGCCCGCTGTGCTCCTATCTAGAAGTGTCTGCACCACAAGGAGGGGGGATGACCGCAGTGTCTACCCCACACCCCGTGAGTGGCTTGGGATCCCTTTGCTACATGTCAGTGGCACCCCAGACATTCACCCCCTCCCAGCCCCACCCAGCCTTGGGGATCTGCAAAGCCATGGTTGGGGGAAGGAAGGAGGGGGCGAGGAGACAGATGAAGGGACTTCATTGTCTCAGGCTCTGTTTGACTGACCCCATGAAAGGCCCTGGGGAGGGAGTCATGGGGCCCTGCTGACCTTCCACTGCCTGTGGGAACCTCCATTATCCAGTGGGCAGTTTTGACTGACGTCAATGTGGGTCTTGGCTTTTCCTCTTTCCTCATTTTCAGGTGACCCGGCGGGCCCTATTCCCAGGAGATTCTGAGATCGACCAACTCTTCCGGATCTTTCGGACTCTGGGGACCCCAGATGAGGTGGTTTGGCCAGGAGTTACTTCTATGCCTGATTATAAGCCAAGTTTCCCCAAGTGGGCCAGGCAAGATTTTAGCAAAGTTGTGCCCCCACTGGATGAAGATGGACGGAGCTTGTTATCGGTGAGAGTGGGGAGTGGGCACCCATTTCCTCTCATTCACTCCCCCAGGGCAGGGTTTTTCCAGGATGACGGAAGAATGAGGCCCTGGACTCCTGGTCTTAGCATTTCCCTAGCCCCTGCTTCCCTCTCGCTGTTGTGCACCCATTAGATACAGGAAGGAGGGAAATGGGAACTCTGCCTTGGGTGAAAGGAATTGTTTCCCGATTTCTCAAAACACCTGCTGCCCATTTACTCCATTATCACATTACTGACGTCAGCATACATCTCTCCCTCCAGCAAATGCTGCACTACGACCCCAACAAGCGGATTTCAGCAAAGGCAGCTTTGGCTCACCCTTTCTTCCAGGATGTGACCAAGCCAGTACCTCACCTTCGACTCTGATGGCTTTCTCAAGCCCCTACTCCCAGTCTCACCCTCTCCTCCAGTGGGGGCATGATCTGGCTTGGCCCAGGGCTCTTAGCTCACTGATCTTGTCTGGCTGCCTTAGCACTCACCTGCCCCTCTTAGCCAGCCAACTCTGGGGAGAGGGGGTGGAGGGGAGAAATAGGTGAAATGGAAAGGAAGCGTCAATATTACATGCACTTAATCTGCACCATGCTCTCCCCTTCCTCTTAGTCATTGCTTAGGAGGGCTGGTATTTAAAAAAAAAAAAAAGTTAAAAGACTGTTTCTCCTTCCTCCACATAGGGTTTGCCATCCCAGTCTCTGAAAGCCCCGCAATTATTATTTTCTGTGTTTCCGGTGACAGAGACCCCAAACCTCCCACAGCCCTGTGTAAGGCCAACTGATAGCAGGGGCACTAAGTTGGAACTTTTGAAAACCAAGCAAAACAAAAACATGGCGAGGGGTCTGTTTTAAAGAATTAGGTTAAAAAAATAGATCCAACCAGTTTATACCCTAGTTTTAGTGCTTCATCTCACCTAACAGTCTGGGAGACTCAAGACTCCCTGTCTCAGACTCCCAGTCTCTGCAGTCCTGGTGGGACTGCAGTAGAAATGATTGCTCCTAGTCTTCTTGCCTGTCCCTCCTACAGGCAAGGGGTCTCTGGGAGGCTCTGGGTCAGGGACTGTGCTTCACCGAGGCCTTATGAGGCAAGTGAAAGATGTTTGAATTTTTCTCTTCTTTTTAAGATTCTTAGTTCTTCAGGTGCTAGGTTCCATCTCCCTCTGAAGGCCAGCCCATAGGAGTGAAAGTTAAGGTTAAGACCTCATTTTGAGAATGCTGACACTTTTTTAGGGCTGTGCCTGAGTGGGGACATTGGGAAAAAAATATTTCTTTAAAAGAAGGATGAACAATTATATTTATATTTCAGGTTATAGCAGTTTTTTAAGTGGGAATCGGTGGGGATTTGTTGCCATGTGCACCTTGGGGTTTGTAACGCGAATGTTCAAAAAAAAAAGCTTTTTTTCTTTTTTATGATTTTGTCTCTCTTCTCCCACCTTTTGTCCTTGAGTGTTCTTGCTATTAACATTATTTGTAATTTAGTTTGTAATTGATTAAAAAAAAAGTTCCTGGTTTTATAGTTCATGTCTCTCCTCCTTTACTTTTGCATATTTACTGAAAGAATGGTGTGAGAGAGAATATGAATGTGTGCATGTGATAATAGGTTTCAGACCCCTTTTCTTAATCACTCTATGCAGGGCTACCCACCCCACTCCATTTCGACCTCTGCGATGCAATTGGGATAGTGCCACGGGTGGGTGAAGTGGGAATTATTGCCCCCATTTTACAGCTGACGAAAGTGAAGCTTATGTATTTCCTACTTTACTTTCCCCTAAACCAGCATCTCCCCCACCCCACCCCATCCCCAGACACACATATCACATACACATACACACAAGGCTCCAGTTCCAGATTTTCAATGTTAGGGCTCAGGAACAGCAGTATGGTTGGAAGTGGGCTCCAAGGTTAATTCGCATTGACGCTGCATTCCCCAGTAAGCTCGTCTTGTTTTCTTTTTACCGTTTTTATTTTGTTTTTTTTTTTTTGCGGCACGCGGGCCTCTCACTGCTGTGGCCTCTCCCGTCGCGGAGCACTGGCTCCGGACGCGCAGGCCCAGCGGACATGGCCCACGGGCACAGCCGCTCCGCGGCACGCGGGACCCTCCCGGGCCGGGGCACGAACCCGCGTCCCCTGCATCGGCAGGCGGACTCTCAACCACTGCGCCACCACGGAAGCCCTCGTCTTGTTTTCTTTTTGTTCCATATCACAAACAGAAAAGTTTTCTAAAAATACTTATTCGCATTTACATGCGATTTAGAATACATCAATCATCTGTATGAAAAATTATTATAAAGGGGCTAAAGCCTCCCCAAGCTACCACTTCTTGGAGGTGCCATTGTCTCAGCTCACCAAAAAACATCTCAGACTGCCGCGGGCCATCCCCAAAATTCCTGTGCTCTGGGGCCCCACTAAAAGGAGGAAGCACCGACGTGAGGGCCGCTTAAATTCCTAGGCTCCGGGTCCCTAGGAGAGGTATTTCCCTTCACGCCCGCGAATTTGTGATAGAAGGCGGGGCGCCAGAGGCAGGCCCCGCCAAATCCCAGGGGAGGGGCGAAGGTCAGTAGCGGCCTTCCTAAGGCCTCTTTCAACCCCGCCTTGCCTGCCATTCAAGTCCCGAATTTTCTCAGTACTGGTTAAAGTTTCACTTTGACCCGCCCCCATCGCTCACCTGATTAGATGTTTATGAGTTAAAAGGCGGGGTCATGAGGGTGTCGCGAGTCTACTGGTTAGAGTATACGCCTGTCAACAGGGTACCGCCCCCTATCTCGGGGAGCTCTCTCTTTAGTGGCTCCTCACCTCGTCCATCTTCAAAGTTTCCCTCTCTGTATTGGTCTGGGGCACCGCCTGTCCAGTCCTCTGCTCTTACGCCTCGGTGACAGCACTGCCTTTCTCCAGAGGATTGGCGGATTAGCACGCACAGAGCCCACCCTTGATGGTAGGCGGGTAATCGTGCAATTGGCTGGGGCCCCCGCCACAGGGCGAGGAGGAGGAGGAGGGGCAGGAGGGTTTGGTTGAGCTGCAGCTGTTTGTCTGTTCGACACAGGCTTGGGCCCGACGGGGGAGACGGAGCCCCAGGTACCGGGCTGATGGAGCCCGCAAGGGCAGGGGCGGAGGCGCCCCGGAGAGGAGTGCGGCCTGAGGGCAGAGGCGGGTCTGGGCCTCTGCGAGGGGTTAGAGTGGCCCACCAGAGAAAGGAGAAGGGGGCCGGGCCCCTGCAGGCCTAATGGGGGCGCTGAGGAGGGGGCCGGGCGGGCTGGGAGCCCGAAGTTGGTGAGTCGGGGAGGCGGCCGGGTGGTGTTGGCGGCCGGGATGGGGGCCGGCGCGGGAGGCCGGGGCTCGTGTGCGGGCAGGGGCAGGCCTCATTGAGCGGCGCCGAAGAGGGAGGAACTGGGGGAAAGGGACTGGGCGGCGGGTGAGGTAAGTCCATTCTCCCGGAGGTAAGGAGGGGTCAGACTCGGCGCCCGGGCCCGGAGGGGAACCGGGGCTGGGGCTCTCTCGAGAGATCTCATTGCAAGGGCCAGGGAAGGGCTCTTAGCTGGGTAAGAGGCATTGTTTTCAGGGAAAGTGACTTATAAAAATAACTAGGGTGCCCCAAAGTTGAGCTGAGAGGGATTTGGGTTCAGTGCGGGAGAACTGAGACAAGCGAAGAAAGCTTTTCTAATCTAGAAGACTCAGGTAGCCGGGGCAGTGGAAGCAGGGCCTCCCATCAGTAATGGGAGCTTCTGGGAATGCTGAAGGGTGGGCTGGAGGCTCTGGGGCTCGCGAGTAATCACGCTTTTGTTCCCATTAGTGTGGAGATGTGGCAACTTGAAGTTTTTTGGTACTCCCAGGGTAGCCAATGAAGACAAAAGTAACTTTTTTTTCTGTGACTCTTGGCTATTCCAGACTCAGCCCCTGCACTTTCCCTTGGCCTCGCCTCGAGCTGGTTTAGGCTGCAGCCTCTGGGTTTCTTCTAACCTCCTGTTTCTCATGTCCTGTGAAAAAGCTAAGAAGTTAGATTTGGGGGATGTTTGTTCGTTTCTTTCCTACTTAATAATGTGGTCTGTACTGGAGACCATATCTCTCACCTAGACGTGGGCAATCAGTGACTCATTTTCTGCATTGGAACTGGGCTTAGGGATCCCCAGCCATCCAGGGATCTCCTGACCATAGTTGGTGAAACTTTTGTGGCACTTAGGCTTGGGTATTTCACAGGCAGGTAATGGTTATGTGGAACCAAGCCTGGAAATATGAGGTGATATCACTGAGGAAGGGATTTGGGGAAGAGTGAGAAATTCCATTCCGGAAGGTTGGCATCACCCCTGTTCTTTGTCTACTTCTTCAGGAGCCCGGGTTTCTGAGCTATTAAAAAGTTGGGTCAAACAGAGAGGCACTTGGGGAAGGAGGTGAGTAGAGAAAAGGAAGATGGATTTCTAAGACATAGGGATCCCCTCCTCCCAGATATTTTTAACGGTCTACTGACCTCCTTAGTTCCCCCCCATAGATTGGAGCTTATTGGATTTTCCCTTATTATACTTCCTCCTTTTTCCCTTTTATACCACTGTATTTTATAAATACATTTCTTCTTTTTTTTAATACATTTCTTCTTAATTAGAAAAGTAATAAGTACGTATTTTAAAATATTCAAGTTTTATAGAAGTGTAAAAAGTGTAGATCCTCCCACATATACCTCACTCATTTCATCCAGAAAGGTCAGAGATAAGAGACAGTAGATGAGACTAATCTTACTTCACTTTGGGGGATGTGCCACCAAAGGCAATTCTGTTTTCATGTTCCCACCAAACTCTGGTTTCTCATTCTTTCCAGTTTTCCCTTCTGGGACCATACTCTGTTATTTATTATGCTCCTTTCCCAGTTCATTTTGTCTTGCTTTTATCAAATTCAGACAAGCAGAGAGCTATAGTCTGGGTTATCACTCACATCCTTACACACACATGCGCACACACACGCACACACCCCACTTGTGCACTGGGTATCCCAGGAAATGCCCAAATAGATGGCCAAAACGTCTTTCTCTTTTATGGGCAGGAAGGAAACATTAAAGTGAATGATTTTGTTTGGGAGAATTATTGGCATCTCTGCTAATGTGAGGAATTTGGGACTTCTATCTTCTGGTTCATGGTCTCTGCATGTTCAGGTTATATGACTGTCCCTTCATTATCCCAGAAGAAGATGATGGTTCTCCTAAGGGGCCCCTGTGTCTGTCTTTCTATAATGATATGAGAAGCTTCCAGATTTCTCTGGCTTTGAAACTGGTTTTCCTCTAAACCTCAGCACAGCTGGGACATTTTATTCACCACCTTATTAATTGAATTTGTCTTTACTGGCTTTAGAAGCCCTGTGATGTGTCCAGCCTTTATACAGTGCCCTCAGAAACCTTGATTATTGTACCCCCAGGAACTTTTATTTTCTCTCCTGCAAAGCCAGTCCTAGAGAAAGTTGTGTAGATGTGTGTGTGTGTGTTTGTTTTTTAAATCCTCACTAAGCTTTGCCATTTCCTACATCCTGATGATATCCTGTCCCTTTCTTCTATACATCCCTTCTTGTCTTTTCCACCTTCCCCGTAATCAAAGCCTTCTTTCAAAAACTGATCTGGAATTGCTCCATATTAAGGTGTAAATAACAAATAGTCACTTAAAGTATTAATCCTTCCAAGAGTTTTTGCTTCTTAAAGAGGGAGCTAAGGAGTGGAAATCATCAATATAGAATTTCAAACATAGATCTGGAGTTACAAAAATATATTTGGAGAAGAGGACTTTCCCATTGCCCTTGAAGTCATACCTCATCCCTTCTAACTCTTACTTTGCCCAGGAGCAAGGATTGCTCTTTTATAGTTTACTTGTTTGTGCGCATTGATACGAATTTGACTTATGAGGAGACATGGGGTAGGAGAAGCAAGTGTATAGCCTGCTCCCTAATCCTAAGGCATTTCAGGTTGGAAAGTAACCAAAGTGTGAGACATTGAATTTAAAATAAGGAAACACAACAGCCGTCTTGGAGGAGGGATACCTTGAAACCCTACACAATACACTCCCACTTCCCAAGAATGTTTTAGGAAAGATTTAGTCACTGACTCAATGGTAACTGAGCTGAATAAGGAGCCACCCAGGTGAGCAAAGTGTGTGCAGATTTCTGGGCCAGGTTGTAGTTTCTGTTGAGGGGCAGTAGGTACCTTGTCAGAGTGGTAGTATGATTTTTTTTTTTTAAACTTGTGTTTCTGAAGTTCAGGAATTAATAGAGATAATGATCCGAAGTTTTTTGAACATTTAACATCAACTGAAGATTCAGAAAACTTTGTTTTTAGCCACAGTTGCCTCAGTGTTACGGTGGGAGGGCTGCATATTTGGTGTGATTAGGCCATCTGAGGTATAGTAACCGGTGACAGGAAAAGCAGTTAGCCCATGTGAGTTGCAACAGTACCTTGTGGGCTGGGTCCCAAGAGGCCCCTCCATCCAGGGGAGATCACAAAGAGGCAAGAGGGAGAACTGGCCTGTTAAAAACATTCCCAAATGGAACTGAGTAAGAATCTATTTAGATGGCACAGAAGGGGAGGAGTAGATGGAGGAAGGAAGCAGGATTACTTTGGCCTTAATTAATGAACAGCTACTAGGGACCAGGCATTGTGCTCTGTTCTGGAGATTCAAGATGACATAAAAAATAGTCACACTTTTTGAGAAGTTCATAGTTTAGCAGAGCAGACAGACACAAACAATTAAGTCAAATAATGTAATAAATGCTGTGATAAGAATACAGGGTTTTTGTTTGATTGGTTTTGTTTTTTGCCCATGCCACACGGCTTGTGGGATCTTAGTTCCCCAACCAGGGATTGAACCCGGGCCCTGGCAGTGAAAGCACTGAGTCCTAACCACTGGACAGCCAGGGAATTCCCAAGAATACAGTTTTAATACTGTGGGATCCTAGAGGAAGCAGTGATGAATTCTGCTGGGGTGAGAGAGTAATTATGCAGTTTCACAGAGAAGGTGACATTTGAGCTTGGCTTTAAAAGACACATTAGGTGTTTGCTAGACAGACAAAGTGGGGAAAGGCATTCCAGTCTTTCATAGGTCAATAATAGGGAGTTTGCAGTACCATGCTGATAAGAGATAAGTATGCTTTTTTTGCCTCTTGGGGAAATATAAGGGAGAGGGTGAAGTGGAAGGACTCTCATTTAAGCCTGTGACTCATTGGTTAACATTGGATCAACACAATGAGCCAAGTAGTGGAATTCAGTTTAAGGTTTTGGTAATTTGGGGTCTAAACAAAGTTGGAGAGTTGAAGGTGTTTACTGGCTTCTGCTCTATCTTCCCAGCTCAGTAAATCTCACATTAATCCCACAGCCCATTGAATTCTGCAGAAATTACCATTGCTTTCCTAGCACCTTCCATTGAATTGCTTCTGTTTCAACTGTCCTGGCAGGAGTTGGTCAAGACCTTTTAGAGAAGCACAGTCATGAGTGAGTCCTTCTGTCAGAAGGATATGGGAGTAGATTCCAGTTCCCAGCAAAGGCCTGGGCCTTCCTAACTTGTTTTCAGTCCCAAAGGAAGTACTTATCTAAAATGAATAGAAGCAGAAACTATCCAATCTAAGCTCGTGTTCCTGTCCTGGTGCCTTCTTTGGATTTCAGTTCAGAGTTCAGCATCTCCTGCTTCCTGAAGAGGTATAGTGGTATAACAGGAGCAGGAGTACCTGGCTGAGAGTATGTGCTAGAAGGAGACTTGCTACTAAGCAGTTGTGTGAAAACTGGCTGTGTGATAACACCTGGCAAGCTGGTTCATTTTATTTGCCTCAGTTTCCTCTCTGTAAAATATAGACTGGACTAGATGACCTCTAAACTGCCTCTTATCTGGCAAACTGAACTTCAGGGCTAACATTTGGGAGGGGGCTAGACTCCAGTGGCTCTGTGCCTTGAACTCAGTCTCTATTGGTAGATGACAGACTTCTGGAGGCTTCATATGTAGTTGGCATAGGAACCCAAAGCTACCAAGTGGGAAGGAATCTGAGGAATGGAGTCTTGCCCTAGGCAGACTCCATTCCTCAGGTTTCGGCAGGCTAAGAAACCTTTCCTTTTTCTTGGTCACAGCTTGCGGGATCTTAGTTCCCCAACCAGTGATTGAACCCGTGCCCCCTGCAGTGGAAGCTCAGAGTCTTAACCACTGGGCTGCCAGGGAACTCCCTAAGAAACCTTTCCTATTCATATTTCCCTGTGCTGCTGGGAGAGCTGCTCACACTAAAGAACTTGCCCCTCATCCTCCACCTCTCCCTTCCCCAATAGACTGATGACGTCATGCCTTAATCCTCCTTAATGGTCATTTTTTTAATATAAATTTATTTATTTATTTTTGGCTGCGTTGAGTCTTCGTTGCTGCACGCCGGCTTTCTGTAGTTGCGGTGAGCGGGGGCTCCTCTTCGTTGTGGCTCGTGGGCTTCTCATTGCAGTGGCTTCTCTTGTTGCGGAGCACGGGCTCTAGGCTCATGGGCTTTGGTAGTTGCAGCACGTGGGCTCAGAGCACAGGCTCAGTAGTTGTGGCTCACGGGCTTAGTTGCTCCGCGGCATGTGGGATCTTCCCCGGCCAGGGCTTGAACCCGTGTCCCCTGCATTGGCAGGCGGATTCTTAACCACTGCACCACCAGGGAAGCCCAGTTATTGGTCATTTGATAAGCCATTCTTGTGGGGCTGCACTTCTGAGGGAAGTTGTCATTTCTTCTCATCTGAACTGAAAGTGTTGAAGGGAAGAAAAACCTCTCTTTTTTTGCCTCAGGTTTGAAGGTAATAATCATCGCACCACTTGACTGGTTGGCTGTGATTTGTTTTTTGCCTTTGGATGGATCATTTGCCCACTGTCAACTGTTAGCAAAAAAATCACTGCTAGAATAGGGGAGAAATCAATTGAATCTTATATGTATTATTCCATTTCTGTACCCCTGATCTTTTGAGAGTCTAGCTATTGCGTAAGAAACATCCCTTATTAACATGTTGGGATTAAAGATCAAGGCACAGAGATGGGCAGCCCATCAATTACTGTGAACAGAGAGGGTAGGACATATTCTTGAGCTGAAACATTGGAATGGGAGATAGTTTTTTCTAACCCCATAGTTACTAATCTCTGACAGTTCAATAGAGTTTGCCGATTGGCTCTGGGTTGACTTATCTGTGGGCGTTAGTGACCAATCCGTGTGTCTGTGACTGTTTCCTCTTTTTTTTTTTTTTTTTTCTGGCCGTGCTGCACAGCTTGCAGGTTGAACCCGGGCTGCGGCAGTGGAAGCACAGAGTCCTAACCACTGGACCGTCAGGGAATTCCCAACTGTTTCCTATCTTCACACTTCTCCAACTCCCTACTGTTTTCCCAGGCCTAGAGAGACGTGTCTGCCGATGAGAATTCAGTCCACTCTAACTTAGTGTTCTGCTCTTTGGATCACATGCTTTGAAATGTGAGGGAGTAAGTTGAAGAATCTAGTAACTTTTTTTCTGTTGTTTTTTAAGAGTATAGTGTATGTGTGTCAACCTAAAGGAAACTTGATCAGCTTATGATCTGTAGAGGTTTTTTTCTTATTGTGTAATCTGTTTTCTGTTGTAAAGTGTAGAGTTATGATGGCCTATCCTCTTTTCCTATGAAACAATGTATATGAAGTACTACGTAAATGTTTTTTTTTGTCTTTTTTATTTGTTTGTTTTTTGCAGTACGCAGGCCTCTCACTGTTGCGGCCTCTCCCGTTGCGGAGCACAGGCTCCGGACGCGCAGGCTCAGCGGCCATGGCTCATGGGCCCAGCCGCTCCGCGGCATGTGGGATCTTCCCGGACCGGGGCACGAACCCGTGTCCCCTGCATCAGCGGGCGGACTCTCAACCACTGCGCCATCAGGGAAGCCCCATAGATGTGTTTTTAAAAATAATTCTTGCAGATGCTGAGAAACCCTAAGAGAAACACATTTCTTAAATGTACCCAGAACTTTGGAATTGAATTCAAATTCTGCCTTTTACTACTTTCACCTATTATACTCCCTACCCCATCCCCGGATCCTCATAGGTAAGGAAACTGAAGCTTAGAAAGGCAAAGGGAGTGAGTGGCCTAAATCACAGTGGGTTAATTGGCAAAGCAGAGAATAAAACTCAGGCTTGCCTGATTCCAGAGCCCTTACCACTGTGCAGGACTGCCTCTGTCGACTTTAACTTTCCATTTTCATAATTGCTCTATAACTTTAGTAGCAGGTTGGAGAACCTCTGACCCCTGGAGAGCTATATTAAACCCTCATCTTAATTTCACCTGGAAGTGCTTTTTTAGGCTGGCCAGAGACTAGACTTCCTGCTAACCCATCTTTCAGTTTCAGGCCTCTCCAAAGCAGTGTTTTTTAAACTTTTTTTGTTAGTGGCTCATTAAAAAAAAAATTTTTTTTTACATCATAATTCAGTGTATGTACATACACCCACAAGTGAAACATTTTCACAAAATTATTCTCATGCTTATTATTTGCAATCCACTTGATTTTTTTCTATTTATTTTTTCTTTTTTTCAATATACTGATCATGATCCAGCAAGTGATTTCAAGGTCACTATTGGCTTACAGCCCACAGTTTGAGAAACACTGCTCTAAAGGTTTGAGGATGAAAAGAGCTAAAGAACTGTGACTAGTGGTTAAGAAGCTAATTAATACTGATTTTTGCAGTACTGGTTCCCAGAATTTTGGATTTAATGGACCAATTAATTTAAATTTGGGGGTTTCTATTTTTCCACATAAGTATATTTGGAAAGCTTACTACTGCCTGTCAACACCATTATTTGTAATTTTTTTTAAAAAAGCAATTTTTTTAAAAGTTATGTAGGAAACTTTAAAAATATATATTTCCTGTTAAAAAAAGAAAGAATTATGTGGAATGAAAACACCTGAGTCCTTCACATACCGTTTTCCTCAATCCCACTCTCCTTAGAGGGAGATAACCGGTGTTAACAGATCAGTGTGTATCTTTCCGTACCTTTTTCTCTGCAGAATGTTGCTTTGTTTTATAGAAACAGGATCAACCACATGTTTTGTTCTCCAACTTTTTTTTTTAACTTTTAACAATAGGTCTTAGAGGTTTATCCATGCAAAAAATACATATTTACCTTTGAGGGAAAACTGATACAAAAAATGTAAGTTAGAAATCTTGTTATAAAGGAAACTCCTAAAATGAATAAATTTAGCTTTATGAAGAACTTGCTATATCTTTTTTTTTTTTTTTTTTTTTTTTTGCGGTACGCGGGCTTCTCACTGTTGTGGCCTCTCCCGTTGTGGAGCACAGGCTCCAGATGCACGGGCTCAGCAGCCATGGCCCACGGGACCAGCCGCTCTGCGGCATGTAGGATCCTCCCAGACCGGGGCACGAACCCATGTCCCCTGCATCGGCAGGTGGACTCTCAACCACTGCGCCACCAGGGAAGCCCAACGTATTTATTTATTTATTTGGCTGCATCAGGTCTTAGTTGTGGCACACGGGATCTAGTTCCCTGGTCGGGGATCAAACCCGGCCCCCCTGCATTGGGAGCTCGGAGTCTTAGCCACTGGACCACCAGGGAGGTCCCCAATATATCATTTTTATTTAATCATTTCATCACAGACCAGTGAAAACTTCATCACAAAGTGGCACATGTATATCTGGATTCTTGGGACTCCTTGGCCTAGGGGACTACAAAATACCCAGTAGGGTCAGAGTAATTTCTTACAGTCCTCTGTCTTAATCTGGTCTACTTTGGGATTTGTCTGTGTTCTCATTTCAATCTCATTTCTCTGTTAACTTCCTCTTTACACTTTTTTTTTCCTGTTTTTTTCTCTACCTCTTTCATATCATGGCTGCTCTTTAGGCATATATTGATAACAACTAATATTGAGATATCCTTTAATATATTAAATTGATCTTTTCTGTGAATCAGGGTCATTAAATAACAATAGCTGTCTTTTTGTTTTTTAAACACTTTGGCAGTTTCTTTTTTTCATTTTTTATTTTCTTTTTTAAAATTTATTTATTTATTTATTTTTGGCTGTGTTGGGTCTTCGTTTCTGTGCAAGGGCTTTCTCTAGTTGCGGCAAGCGGGGGCCACTCTTCATCGCGGTGCGTGGGCCTCTCACTATTGCGGCCTCTCTTGTTGGGAGCACAGGCTCCAGACGCACAGGCTCAGTAGTTGTGGCTCACGGGCCTAGCTGCTCCGTGGCATGTGGGATCTTCCCAGACCAGGGCTCGAACCTGTGTCCACTGCATTGGCAGGCAGATTCTCAACCACTGTGCCACCAGGGAAGCCCAACAATACCTGTCTTACTATTCGTTAATACTGTGTTACACAAATGTGTCACTTAATCCTCAGGGCTACTCTATGAGGTAGGTATTTTTTCCATTTTATAAAGATGAGGGCTTCCCTGGTGGCACAGTGGTTGGGAATCCGCCTGCCAATGCAGGGGACACGGGTTCGAGCCCTGGTCCGGGAAGATCCCACATGCCTCGCAGCAGCTAAGCCTGTGCACCACAACTGCTGAGCACGCGTGCCACAACTACTGAAGCCTGCACACCTGGACCCCGTGCTCCACAACAAGAGAAGCCCCGCTTGCTGCAACTAGAGAAGGCCCGCACACAGCACTGAGGGTCCAACACAGCCAAGAATAATACATAAATTAAATAAATAAATTTTTTAAAAAAAGGTGGAAGGTAAGGCTCATCAGAGAAATTTTCTTGATATCATATTAGTAATGATTAGTACCTTTATATTCATTGATATAGCACTTTTTGTCAAATATTTGAGTTCTTTGTCTGTATTATCTCATTTAATCCTCACAACAACCTTATGAATTAGGTACTCATAGGCTATTATCCCATTTTACAGATGAGGAAACAAATGCACAGGTAGATTTAGTAAATTGTCCAAAGATTTAAAGCTAGTAATCAGAACTATAAAATAAATCCAGTGAATTGGACTCCACAGCCTTTGTTCCTCTACACCTCCTCCTGTATGGTTTTTCTGTCTTTACTAGGATTGCAGATATTTTTAGCCCTGATTTGATCACTAAGCAATTTGCTATAGTGAAAAAATAATGTTTCCCCATATATGTCACAGAGTATGATGTTTATGGAGTCACTAGAATCAACCTTGGAGAAGGGAAAGATTAATTTGAACAAGCAAAGTATAATCCAAGCAACGCTTAGGTTTTGGGGATAGGTTTACATGCTGTGATCATGCTAACACTTCTTTGAATCTCACAGTTCCTTTCCCGCCAGAGTCAGGATGATGAAATATATTCAGGTTTGGATGATTGGACACTCAAAGTCCCAACTTTCTCTCTCTCTCTGTCTCCTCCTCCACCACCAGCTTTCCTAGCCGCTTGGAAGGTAGAGAAGGTGGTTCAGTTTTATTCTTTCATCAAGTATTTATTGCTTGAAGACTTATCCCCTATACCATCTACCGGAGATTCCCGCATGTGTTTAGAAGGTACACCTTCTTTCTCTGCCTCTAACTTGGAGGGCTACAGCTGTTAGGCCCTTTCAGTGTGGAGGGTAGTCTAATCCCTAGGCACCAGGAAGACAGCTGCAAGTTGAGAGTAAGTCAGACCTACTGACTCAGACTTGATAGATTTTCAGACTTGGAGAGGTGGCAGAAGAAAAGTGAAAGAATTAATACTCAATGTGGTCTGTTTCTCTATTACCTTTTTTTTTTTTTTTTTTGCGGTACGCGGGCCTCTCACTCTTGTGGCCACTCCCGTTGCGGAGCACAGGCTCCGGACGCACAGGCTCAGCGGCCATGGCTTACGGGCCTAGCCGCTCCGCGGCATGTGGGATCTTCCTGGACCAGGGCACGAACCCGCATCCCCTGCATCAGCAGGCAGACTCTCAACCACTGCGCCACCAGGGAAGCCCTCTCTATTACCTTTGATCAGAAATGAGAAAGGATGGATTTTCTGATCATTGGACCCTGGTTATATTTTCAGAAATGTCAATTTTCAGAAATGGTCGTGTAAGAAGGATATAGAACCAGAAGCTATCCCTCTACTCTTAGGATGGGTGACTCTTATCCCATACCCCTAGAGTGAATTTCTCATTTTGAAAGCTAGAAAAAAGAGGGGATAAAAAAAGGACAGCACCAGGACACCAAGGAGATAGGAGGGATCTAGGATACTTTTGGGTGGATCTGGTGCTCTTCAAGCCAACTAAAAGTTGATCAATATGCTGTTCTTTGAAGACCTGGTGGGGAATGATTGGGAGATTAAAAACTACTCTCACATGGTTTTCAGTCTCTCCATTTCAGCACACTCTACTTTAGATGCAATTCTTATTTTACTGTTCCCCAGTCTTACCAGTGAGTGTCAGGTGCCTGGGACCCTCTCAGTGGTGTAACCTTTTAATGGTGGGTGATTGTAAGAGTTAAGTCCTCATAGGAGCAAAGAAATGAAGAGATTCTGTCCTTTTTCTAAAAAGTGATTGCAGCTGTAATGGCCCTGTGTTTAATTTTACCTCCTTTTTTTCTTGCAGGACTGTTGAAGCCTGGAAGTCCCCTCCCCTCCCCCCTCCCCCCTCTGCCGCTCTGTGGCATCCCCCTCCCTTTACCCTTTCCCATTCTGATAATCTAGCCATGACTAGCAGAAGCACAGCCAGGCCCAATGGGCAGCCCCAGGCCAGCAAAATATGCCAATTCAAATTGGTCCTGCTGGGTGAATCTGCAGTGGGGAAGTCTAGCCTGGTATTACGTTTTGTCAAAGGGCAGTTCCACGAGTACCAGGAGAGCACCATTGGAGGTGAGTACTTCAGGGAGAGAAGAGTTTCAATGCTTAGAAGGGCTTTTGAAGGGAGATCTAGGGATCTGTTTGTGGAGCTGGCCCTCTTAGCTCCCTGGAGTGGAAATCCTTTAAGAAACAAAAAAAATTGCCATAATGCCCAAAAGCAAGTCCATGTTCATCCTCTTACTTCCTAGAAGAAAGTTAGAAAGTTTGGCCTTTGAGCACCAAGAAAACCACTAATTCTTTTATCTGTTTTCTTCCTCCCACTCTCATCTTAATGCCAGTGAAGTTCAGTTGAGTGTCATCTTGAGCAGGGTTGGTTTGGGGCAGTGGCTCATAATCAGAGATGTACATCAGAATCACCTAGGGAGCATTTTCATCCTATGCATGCTTGGGCCCTACCCTAGATCTACTGATTAGTATTGGAGGTAGAGTGAGGTTGGTGGCAGTGTAGACATGTATGTTTGGAAAAGCTCCTTAGCTGATCCTGATGCACATATCTGGTAAAATAGAGGTTAGAACTAAATACAAAACCGTAAAGGAATCTGCTTTTCCCACCTTTGCTACCTTCTCTTTGCCACTACCCCAAAATAGGGTGGTAATTCAATAAAGGGTCTTTTATGAGAACTCCCATGTTAACTCCTTCCCCACTTTTATTGGGGGGGTGACTTATTTCCAAGTCACCTTGGAAATGTGTTCTTTGACCAGCAGAGGTAATATGAAAAAGTAACAGCCAAATAATACTGATAATGGTGGGACCTCACAACAGGCTTTAAAATCGTCTAATCAGTTTTTTTTTTAATTATTTTATTTATTTATTTTTGGCTGTGTTGGGTCTTCGTTCCTGCGTGCAGGCTTTCTCTAGTTGCGGCGAGCGGGGGCTACTCTTTGTTGTGGTGCGCGGGCTTCTCATTGCAGTGGCTTTGCTTGTTGCAGAGCACGGGCTCTAGGCGCGTAGTTGTGGCAGGCAGGCTCAGTTGTGGCTCACAGGCTCTAAAGTGTGGGCTCAGTAGTTGTGGCACACGGGCTTAGTTGCTCCGCGGCATGTGAGATCTTCCCGGACCAGGGCTTGAACCCGTGTCCCCTGCATTGGCAGGCGGATTCTTAACCACTGTGCCACCAGGGAAGTCCCTGTCTAATCAATTCTTTTTTTTTTCTTCGGTACGCGGGCCTCTCACTGTTGTGGCCTCTTCCGTTGCAGAGCACAGGCTCTGGACGCGCAGGCTCAGCGGCCATGGCTCACGGGCCCAGCCGCTCCGCGGCATATGGGGTCTTCCCAGACTGGGGCACGAACCCGTGTCCCCTGCATCGGCAGGCGGACCCTCAACCACTGCGCCACCAGGGAAGCCCTCTAATCAGTTCTTGATATGACTTTTATCTGAAGCTTATTATCTCCGTCATTATCTCTTACTCCTCTATTTTGGTTAGAAGAGGGATGACTCTGGTATAAGTGCCAGTTCTTTCTGTCCCTCAGAGTTTATGATGTTCCCCCATTCCTTAGCTAGAGAAACTTCTGGCAGGGAGGACTTAGCCAAGAGCAGGCTTAATTCTGGTTCCAAGATCTGAAGGAAAATGCTAAACCTTTCTTGTGTGTAAGGAGGAGAATGCTAAACCTTTCCTGTAGCTGAATGGCCTGGGTGGTGACCTGTCTTAGACCCAAAGTAGAGATATTTTGAAGGAGGGTGGGATGTTCCCATGCATCCTCCCACTTACAACAACTTCTCTGTTCTCTTATTCGTAGCGGCCTTCCTCACCCAGTCGGTTTGTTTAGATGACACAACAGTCAAGTTTGAGATCTGGGACACAGCTGGGCAGGAGCGATACCATAGCTTGGCCCCCATGTACTACAGAGGTGCCCAAGCTGCAATTGTGGTTTATGACATTACTAATCAGGTAAGTGGGCCGAGAAGATTGTCCTTGCTTTTATTTATAGGAATTAAAATAGGTGGGGGAGAGAAAACTTGTTCTTGAAATAGCAAAATAAGAATACAGATTATGCTTCCAAGTGCTGAGAAGACAGGTAATGAATTACCAGAGACAGGTGGTTTCAATGAGTGAAGGCTGCTTAGAAGAGGTGAGTTTTGAGACTGGGCTTTGAAGTTGATGGGCCTGGATTGGCAGTCAGTAGGCTGAATGAGCCAGCCTACTCATTCTCATCCTTGTGTTTTCCTAGGAAACCTTCGCCCGAGCAAAGACATGGGTAAAGGAACTACAGCGACAGGCCAGTCCTAGCATCGTTATTGCCCTGGCGGGGAACAAAGCTGACCTGGCCAACAAGCGCATGGTGGAGTACGAAGTAAGGTGGCCACAGAGTCCCTCTCTGACACACTCCCTCTGTGCTTGGGACCTCTTTTTACCAAACCTGCCCTTTCTGAAAATCTCATCTCAGGACATTCATCATCTCATTCCCCAGTTCTGCACCAAGTTAAATACAGCAACACTGTGACCCTAATGCCAGCCAGGAGATTTTAGAGGAGTCAGAAGAAAATTCCAGAGCAGAGGGGTAGGGAAGTACCAGTACCAGCTGTGGGGGTACCAGTATGAAAAGAGGAAGGAGGGAGCAGTTGAATTTGAGGTAAGGGATACTCAAGTGTCAGAACCCAAAAGCCCCCAACCAACTTACCTCCTCCCCAGTAATTAAGATTCCTGACATCTATTTGTTGGATTAAGTGCTTTAGACCATGGGTTATCCCTTGAGGGAGTCATCTCCAAAATATGGGTCCAGGGCCCGCTGGCTCAGAGGGGCAGTTAAGGGGAGGGAACCTAGGATATTGTCTAGCTCTGGTGCTACGTGGGAGTGGAAAGGCAGTACTTGTTCCTGCCCTACAGTCTGAGTACCAGTACACCCCACCCCTTGCAGGAGGCCCAGGCGTATGCAGATGACAACAGCTTATTGTTTATGGAGACTTCAGCCAAGACAGCTATGAACGTGAACGATCTCTTCCTGGCAATAGGTAAGGTCAGAGCAGCCTAAGGTCTTCCTGTGTGTTTTCCCTTGCCTCTAGGCAAGATGACTAACCCAAGTCATAAGGATAAATGGGAGCGTCTCCTCTTATGAAAACTTCAGGTGTGGAAATACCTTAACTTTCCATTGTGACCTCCATCCTTTGGCTGCAGTTTGAGCCCCCTCATCTTCAATGTAGTTTACAATGAACCCTCCCCTCTTCGGAGCATTCTTTTAGTTTCTCGCATTTCCACTTTCCCCCAATAGTCTTTTTCTGGGGGGATGAGTAAAATCTACCATACTTTGTTCCCTTCTGTTTTTATCTCTAGCTAAGAAGTTGCCAAAGAGTGAACCCCAGAATCTGGGCGGTGCAGCAGGCCGAAGCCGGGGTGTGGATCTCCATGAGCAGTCCCAGCAGAACAAGAGCCAGTGTTGTAGCAACTGATGGGGTGGCTAGCGGCAAACAAGTATGGAGCTAGCACGAGAGCTCAGAAATAACCTCCATCCCCACCGCTCAGCACACAGCCCCTACGGTAACAGCACACTGGGCCCTGGCTCCCAAGGGCTGCCTCTTGACAGCTCCGTCATGGCACTTTTTAACGCTTCAGCAACAACACCAGGCAGCTGTTGCCACTGGCCTCCTACCCCTGCTCTGGGGCTTGGGGGTCAGATCCCCCAGGACTTACCTTCCAAAACAAACTTTCTTCACTTTGTATTATAGGTGCAAGACAGTGACCTAATTATCTTTCCTCCTCCTCCCCATTTTTTCAGAAAACTCTTTTTTTGTCTCCTGCCCCTTCCCCTTCTGCTTTTGGTCAGTCTCTCTTCTTGATTCCCTTTTCTTCCTCTCCCTAGGATGGAGAAGGTAGTGAACCCAGGAAGTGAGGAAGGAGGTTTCCAGTTCAGTCACATTAAGGACCCTGGGGGAAAGTAAGGCTCAGAGCAAGGGGGAGTAAGGAAACATTTCCTTTTTGTTTTTATTTGGTTGGAGTTTCTCATATTTGAAAACACTGAGTTGGCCTTGTGGAGGGTGTTTCTAGGTAGAGGTGAGAATGTGAAGGCAAGCTCTCAGGCACCAGGTTGGAGTCTTGTTAGCTAACTGGGCAGAGGTGGAAGAGGTGGAGATGCAGTGTCATCTGTGGCTCAGGAACTCTTCTAAGGCTTACTTTCCCCTCACCCAGCCTCTTAGGTAGCTTCTTCCCCATAGTGGGGGAGATTCTGGACCCCAGAGTCCTCCAAAGAATCTTCACTGGTTGCCTGCATCTTTGGCTCTGCTGTGATCAAATGGAGGAGGGACCAGTTTCTGACACCCATCCTCTGACTTACACATATGCATTTTTTTCTCTCTGGCCTTCAGATGGCCTCAGCCCCAGCCACGATATCCCCCTGCAGTTTGCACTTTAATTGATGGTAGTTCAGTTGTGATACTTGTTTTATGGGGGTTTTGATTGATTTACCTGCCCTCTTAACTTTTTAATTAAGTGGAATCCGAGGTGTATATGAGGTTAGGGGAGGGGCTGTAGAGAACAGTACTGGTGGCAGCTACTCAAGCCCAGTCTCCACTGCTAGCTTCCTCCAACTCTGATTCTTACTTCACCTGTATTCTTGCCAGCCTAACTCTTGGGTATAGGTTTACCTTTCCTGAGGAATTAACTGAGCAACTGGAGAGCAGTCTCAGGATAGCATAGGCCGTTGTAGGGGAGTGAAGAGGAGTCAGCAAGAGGGAGGAGTTTTCTGTCCTTTCCCAGGGTTCCCATTCAATTTGATCCACCCATTACCATGTCTTTTCTACTTCCCTGTAAATAGGTATGATCTTTATTCCCACTGTACAGTCTGTTCTGTTCCCCACCTCCCATCAGGCCCTATTTCTTTTCTCCTTTGTTAGTATCTTCAGTTTGGTCCCTCCATGCTTACCCCCCAAACCCATCCCCCATGCAACCAGTGGTTTAATCCACGTACCACTAGAGGGGGTAGTACCACAGAGGCCTACTTGTGGCCCCCTAATATAATACCTGTTCCTGTGGACAGGGAACGACTGGCACTGAAGGTCCCTCACAGCTGTCTCACATCACCAGAGGATGTTGGTCCTTTCTAAATCTCTAGTCTCTCTTCACATCCCTCATCAGGTACTTTAAGATGTGTTTGGGAAGCCATCAAGGCAAGAGAGAACTCGAAATCCTTCTTGTTCTAGCCCAGGGTTTTGAGGAGATTGGGGGGAATAAGAGAGGAGAGGCCATAGTGACCTAGGATTGGAACCTTTCTGCCCTTTTGGCTTGCAGACTGCCTTCTGTCCCAGAGAAGCTGAGAAATCCATGAAGCTGAGATTCTGAAGGACCCAGCTTAGGTTCTTCCACTTACACCTAAATTCCCTTCCTTTACCAGGGGCAGCCTTAGTTCCCATGGCCCTGAAACACATACACATTTTCCCCTCCTTTCCCCAGCACCCACTAGCCCCCTAGAGCAGCCAGTGCATCCTTACAAGTGGAAGAACTACGATGGCTCTCTTAAGTTTCTTAGAAATGAAGTTCTTTCTCTGTGTAGTTTTCCCCATGGAGCAGTAGTGAAGATGTTTCGTTGCCTTGGGGCTGGGAAACCATTTCTCCAGGCTTCGTCTCCCCTCCCCTTAGGAACAGGATTGGCCTTAGCTTCTGGGCCTATCTGCTGCCTTCCTTCTACTTCCTATTAGCTCTTCTGCTTTCCTTTGAGCTCTGTTGGGCTTAGGGAATCTTAGTTTTTATTTCCCAGCTCTTCATTTTTTTCTTCTGATTTTTTTTTTTTGCTTCTAAGAAAGCATTTGCCTTTTTTCCCCTTTCTTCCTCTCCCAACATAACAATCGTGGTAACAGAATGCGACTGCTGATTTACCAATGTATTTAATGTAAGTAAAAAAGGAGAAAAAAAAAGTGTATTGGAGTGTTGCTTTTTTTTTTTTTTTGCTACTTCTCTGTCTGTTACTAGAAATTTGGAAGGCAACCCAGTAATGTTTTATTGAATCAGAAACACACCCTCCCTTGCATCCTGGTACCTCCTTATTCTCATTAATATTTTCTTGAATAGTGAGATAACCCAATTTGGAAAATAGGCCCTTTATTGCTGTTTAATCACTCCTGTTCCCAGGCCACTAGAGAGCTCACCAAATCTGTTCCTAGCTAATTTTTTTAGGCCATCCTAACATGGAAGGGGGTGGTGGTCTGTGGACCTCTGGGCAGACAATTGATGAGATTGGAGGGAGAGGTGGTATTTGTGAATACTTTGAAGTATTATGCAAATATCTATGTGCAGCTTTCTAGGGAGAGGGCCCACTGCCTTAATTAGTATCTCAAAGGGGTCCATGACCTAAGAAAGTTTTTTAAACATCACTGAGTTAACATTATTGATTGATCATGTGGCTTCTACCCCAACAGGAAAATTTCAGCAGGAAATTCTGCTCGTTTCTTGCTGTACTTGAAGCCTTCAGTCCCTCAAAGTCTAAGTGGAAGTGGGTGGGGGGGCATGATACAGAGAAAAGATTAGGTATGGTTGCAGGAGGAGTTTTGAATTCCAAAGAATCTGCAGGACAGGAAAGACAGAGCCTGGAATTCAGTCCCATCTCTGACAATTTACCAGCTGTGGTCTTGATCAAGTTACTTAGTTGCTTTCTGCCTCAGATTCTTCTGTAAAATGAAGAAAATTTGAGATTTAAACGTCAATTATATAAAGCATGTGTGTGGCTTTATGTAGGGTGACACTGTTATTGGGCAGAAGTCTCATCCCATGGCTTCAGACAGTCCTTAACTGACTTCTGTATCCTGGGTAGGATAGGTTGGGCGTCAGGCCTCTCCGATGATTTAACTGTACACAGTTGAGTTGGGAATCTTTTCTTTTTCCAAAAACCTTAGAGCCAAAATCACCTTTTCACTGTCAATTCCCCTTACTGTATATCTCTTAGGACTCCCCCACGGCTTCTTCATTCCTAGTAAAAAGCTCTTCTAGTTCCAGTTTAGGAAAGCAGAAAGGCAGGGGAAATGATCTTCACTTAAAGTAAGGTTGTAACTCAACCTTTTAGTCTCTAGAGGGCAGTGTGGATACGTTTGCCCCGGGTCCACAGCTAGCCAATGACAAGTTTTCACTCCCACACCAAATGATAAAAGGGTAATAGCAAACAATTTGTTAGTATCCTTTATTCTGACATGAGCAGTTACAGTCTTCCTACTTTGGGGTGTTAAAATGTCATCAAGTGACGACTTTTTAAAATAAATTGACAACTAAGCAAAATTAAAAAGATGTCTGTTTAGTGTTGGTTCTATAATTTGAGGAGAAATGCAGCTGGTCCAAGGGATCTCGAAGGCTTTGAACCACCATTTTAGGCCCCATTTCTGATCTCATTCCTGGACATAAAAGAATTGAGCGCTTGATCTTGTTTTCTCTAAGAGGCAAACAGGGCTGTTGTAGTTGCAACACAGGCGTTTGTCAAAAAATAGGTTAGAGACGGAGCTCACCACCGGGAGAAAGCCGGCTGGATCCCGAGGCCTCTAGTGAAAGCACCTTGTGTCTCAGCTGGTGGGGCGGGTCGGGGACATCTCTCAGCCCAACCTTTGGAGTCCTCATCACCTTCCACTGCCCGGGTTCCGGACGACATGAGGTCCCACTCCTCGTCTGGCGGGGGTGGAAGCAAAAACAGCCCGTCCTAGCTCCGAGCCCAGGTGGCGCGTCGCCTGCCTCGGCTTCCAGGAGGCGGGCACAGCAGCTGGGAGGCGGCCCGCCGCGCGCCAATGGCTGGGGGACGAGCCGAGGGGAGAGAGTGGTCCTTTACTCCGGCACAACGTCACGGCGCAGGCCCCGCCCCTTCGCCGGCAGCCGCTGGGCGCTGAGCGGGTAAAAGAGACACTGCGGACGCCGAGCTGGGTAAGGAGGCTGGGGCCGGGAGAGGGAAGAGGAGGAAGCAGGGTTAGTAACCTGGGCGGCGGCGGCGGTCTTGGCACCCAGGGGTGCTCCGAATTCTAAGGACAGCAAAACTGCCTCCACTCCCGCTAGCTTTGTGCTCCTGGGCCGCGGCGGGGCGTTGCTACAAGACACTCCTGGGCCAGCTGTTGGGCAGTGACATGGAACCGGGTGCGTGGGCCCCGGTGCTGGACATATCCATGTTCTACCCAAAGTGACTGGCCACCACCCGCACAAGGGGGTGGCCTCCGTTTTGCAGCAGAAGACTGCCTCTCCCAAACCTGGGACACTGGGCTGACCGAGTTCACCTACAAGTCAGCTCTACCTGCACTGCCAGTCTGGTTATAGTGGGCTGCTGGGATTGAGGGAAAGTGGGAGGGAGAGTGAGGGTCCCAAGGCCCAGGAGTAAAATGCAGACTCTGCTCCTATTCCTAGCTTCCTCGCAGTTTCTGTGCCGGCACCCCTCTTTAGCATCTCATCAGCAGTTCTGACTCTTCTCACCCCTCCCTGCTTTGGCCCTCCTGGGGTCAGTGATCTGCTCAGTGCTGTAAGAAAGAAACTGCTGCAGGCCAGAGCAGAAAAATTACCCTCTTCCTTCTCTAGCCCATCCCCTGACATCCTGGCCATTAACTCCTCAATTTGCTGAGCTCACTGGAATGGCATAGACAAGGTAGGGGTTGTGGTTGGTCCAGATTGGGGTCCAGTTCCCAGCCGGATTCAATTTTTATTTTTTTATGGTGGGTGGAGGGAAAAGCCTTCAATGATAATGCTATTACTTGTTTGCTCATCACAGCAGCTCTGCTAGGTAGATCTCATTTCATAGATGAGGACACAAGTTCAGAGGGGCTTGGTATCCTGCCCAGGAGCAGGGCTGGTTAAGGGCAGGACTGGTTTTATAAAAGCAAAGCAGTTTGACTCCAGCATCCGAGCTCCTTCACCTCCCACTCTTTTTTCACCTTTTTGTCTCTCTTTAAGTGAGTACACCCCGCGGTTGTCCTCTGCTGACTTCAGAAATAACTGGCAAGGGCTTCCCCAGTGGCGCAGTGGTTGAGAATCTGCCTGTCAATGCAGGGGACACGGGTTCGAGCCCTGGTCTGGGAAGATCCCACATGCTGCAGAACAGCTAGGCCCATGAGCCACAACTACTGAGCCTGCGCACGTCTGGAGCTTGTGCTCCATAACAAGAGAGGCCGCGACAGTGAGAGGCCTGCGCACCGCGATGAAGAGTGGCCCCTGCTCGCTGCAACTAGAGAAAGCCCACGCACACAAATGAAGACCCAACACAGCCAAAAATAAAATAAAATAAACAATAAATAAATTAATAATAATAATAAACTGGCAAACTGGACAGTAGACTTTTGGCTTCTGCCCTTTAGGCCCTGGCCCCCATTGTTCTCTGTAGTGGACAAAGTAGAGAGTGGAGGATGGGAGACAGGTGATTCTAGGAGACTCTCTCCCACCCCCCATTCCTTTCCATCCTGTCAGCATATTCTGTCTCCGAAGTTCTCCAAGTTTTCTCTAAGGGCCCATTTGGACCCCCACTTCCATTCTTTGGCCTCATTACCACAGAAAAAGTTTACCCATTTGTCCAGAGAGCTCCTAGCTGATCTCTGTGTCCTCCCACCCATTCCCTCAAGCTACCCTAATCTCATCCCTGATGCAGGACTCCCTGTCTTGATCCTGGAATCTTCCTCCTATCCTAGGTCTGCCGTAATGCTGCTGCTGCACAGAACTGTGGTCCCAGGGCTCCGACAGGCCTACAGGTAGGCCATCCAGTTCCTAGCCCATATCTCCTACTCCCTGTACCTTTATGACTCTTATCTTATCTGCCAGATTAAGATGGTTGAGGTAGTGGCCAGGGAGGAAAGGGAAAGCCATGTCCCACTTGTCCCACCCATCCCTGAGAAACTAAGTCCCAACTGAAGAAACCAATGGCTAACCTGGGAGAGGTACACCCCAGGCCTTCCCTAGCCCTTTCTTATGATCAGAAGTGTGCTACTAAGAAGACTTCTCTCTCTTCCAGACTCAAGTCAGCCCCTTCAAGGCTCTGCATTCGGGCCTGCTCTACGAATGATTCATTTCAGCCACAGTGCTCCAGCCATGCCATCTCTGGTGATAACTCCAGCACCAGGGGATGGAGAGTAATGGGGACTCTTCTAGGGCTTGGTGCAGTGTTGGCCTATCATGACCACCGGTGCAGGGTAAGTAGGGAAGGAAGGGACTTCACTGTCAGAACAAAGGGGCCATAGTGAGCTGCCCAGGCAACTCAGGCTTTACCACAGAGCCCACGGTGACACTGCGTCATGCACAGTAGAGATGGAATTTGTTACCTCCATTTCCCAGTGGCCACAACTTTGTGGGTCGGGTCAGGGTGAAGTGAGTGATTTCTTCTTAAAATTTTGTTCCCTTTTGCCTCACCCCTGCCCTGCCTGCAGGCTGCTGAGGAATCACCACGCCTATACACGAGGGAGGAAGTGAGATCCCACAGCAGCCCTGAGACTGGGATCTGGGTGACTTTGGGCTCTGAGGTCTTTGATGTCACAGAATTTGTGGACCTACACCCAGGGGGTCCATCAAAGCTGATGCTAGCAGCCGGGGGTCCTCTAGAGCCCTTCTGGGCCCTCTATGCTGTTCACAACCAGTCCCACGTGCGAGAGATACTGGCTCAGTACAAGATTGGGGAGCTGAGCCCCGATGACAAGGCAGCCTCCATCTTGAAGACCTCTGACCCTTATGCTGATGATCCTATACGTCACCCAGCCCTGAAGGTCAACAGCCAGCGCCCCTTTAATGCGGAGCCCCCCCCTGAGCTGCTGACAGAAAACTACATCACACCCAACCCTATCTTCTTCACCCGGAATCATTTGCCTGTACCTAACCTTGACCCAGACACCTATCGCCTACATGTAGTAGGGCCACCTGGGGGTCAGTCACTGTGCCTATCCCTGGATGACTTGTACCAGTTCCCCAAGCACGAGATCACTGTCACTCTGCAGTGTGCTGGCAACCGGCGGTCTGAGATGACTCGGTTCAAAGAAGTAAGAGGTTTGGAGTGGAGTGCAGGGGCCATTAGCACTGCACGCTGGGCTGGGGCACGGCTCTGTGATGTGTTAGCCCAGGCTGGTCACCAGCTCTCTGAAACTGAGGCCCATGTCTGCTTTGAGGGACTGGACTCAGACCCCACAGGGACTGCCTATGGAGCATCCATCCCCCTGGCTCGGGCCATGGACCCTGAAGCTGAGGTCCTGTTGGCATATGAGATGAATGGGCAGCCTCTGCCTCGTGACCATGGCTTCCCTGTGCGGGTGGTGGTTCCTGGTGTGGTGGGTGCCCGCCATGTCAAATGGCTGGGCAAAGTGAGCGTGGAACCAGAGGAAAGTTACAGCCACTGGCAGCGGCGGGACTACAAAGGCTTCTCTCCATCTGTGGACTGGGACACTGTAGATTTTGACTCGGCTCCATCTATTCAGGAACTTCCTGTCCAGTCAGCCATCACACAGCCCAAAGATGGGGAGACAATAGAGTCAGGGGAGGTGACTGTCAAAGGCTATGCATGGAGTGGTGGAGGAAGAGCTGTGGTCAGGGTGGATGTGTCTCTGGATGGGGGCCTAACCTGGCAGGTGGCTGAGCTGGATGGAGAGGAACAGCGTGCCCGAAAGGCCTGGGCCTGGCGGCTATGGCAGCTGCAAGCCCCAGTGCCAGCTGGGAAAAAAGAATTGAACATCGTTTGTAAGGCTGTAGATGACAGCTACAATGTTCAGCCAGACACAGTGGCCCCAATCTGGAACCTGCGAGGCGTGCTCAGCAATGCCTGGCACCGTGTCCATGTCCATGTTGCTCCATGAGAAAGTGAAATGAAACCATCTACTCTCCAGAACCACCTTCTAAACCCCTTTCCACACCCATCCCTTGGCCTCATTACCACAAAAAATCCTTCCCTCCACCTCTCCATGTCTTGGATCACAACCCTGACTATGCCTTCTGAAGCCACACACAGGTACATGCATTGCACACTTCCACCCAGGCACCTGCTCCCCTTTGACTGGAGGTGTTACATACCCCTCCTGGCCGCTGACCCAGTGCCTTAGAGGAGGTAAGAGCTGCTGGAGCAAAGGGCTAGAAGTAGGAAAAGTAATTCTGGAAGTAAGTGCTATTTTCTCTACCTACCCTATCTCCATTTCTAATGACTGTCACCACTGAGGCCTTATTTTGCTTTTCTTCTTGGATTCTTCAGAGAATGTGTGAGGATATGTGTAAGAAAAGTGTATATGCAACTTTTTACTACGTCTCTAGGTTGCCAGGGGTCGTGAAGGGCGCAACTCTCTCCCTTTATTGTTCCACTTTTCTAAATACATCAATAAAATATCTGTTTAAGACTACCACTCTGAAAAAGCAAAAAAAGATTATGACCTTTGGGACTTGTTGAGGCTGCGGAGCGAGCAAGTTGCAGGAGGGCGGTGCACTGATTGGTACTGGGATATCTAGTGAGACAACCCAAAACAAACAAGGTGGGGGGAAGGGAAAAAGGAAGCAGGGGCAGGGAAGTCAAGATTGGGGTTTCCTTCTCTGAAGTCTCAGTATGTGCGGGGCTACTTAGGTGAATGACCTCAGGATACCCCCCAAGAGAGGAAATTTTTTTTGATTCGGCATCCTTAAGCCCCTCCCCCACACAATTCCTACGCATTTGGCAGGAAAGGCAAAGAATGCTAAGAGGTCAAAATCAATATTGTCTTAGGGGTGGCAAAGGCAAAACTTGGCACTAGGGGCAGATGTGCCAAGGCAACTAGGGCGTCCAACCGTGGCCTTGTTTGCAACGTAGATGCAGATGAAGGGGCAGTCATTTAGTTACCCTTTGCCTGCGACCGCGCCTTTAGGACTTGAATCTTTCGGCGCTCGGCTACTCTCCCCTAGCTCTTCCTCCCTTGTCTCCCCGGCTTGTGGGCGCT
This sequence comes from Lagenorhynchus albirostris, assembly GCF_949774975.1. NCBI lineage: Eukaryota > Metazoa > Chordata > Mammalia > Artiodactyla > Delphinidae > Lagenorhynchus > Lagenorhynchus albirostris. The sequence goes on along the minus strand of NC_083105.1, from coordinate 59,011,246 downwards.
CGGTGTTCAGCCACGCCGCCTGTCGCCTGGTAGTGGGGCCGGAAGTTGTTCGGGGGAGGGGGGACAGCCGTGCTGGGGGGGTTTATGGGGGGGGCCCGTCCCTCCTCAGGTGAAGCAGCTGATGGACATGGAGCCGCCGCCGCCCCTGAGCGCCCGGGTCCCGCCTCCGGCCCGGTTGCGGCCGGCTCAGTGACCCCACTCCCCCCGCACTGGGCCGCCCGGGCCAGAGTGGGGGACCCCCGCCCCCCCGCCCCCTTCTCCCCCAATACCTTACCCTCTCCCTCTCCCACCCAGCCTGCGCGCGCGCGGAGCTCCCTCAGGTGAGTGAGGGGCGGGGTTTGGGCGAAGCGCGAGGGGCGGGGCCTCGGCCGCCGGGGGCGGGGCCTGAGGGGCTTGGGTGTGAAGGGAGGGGGACACGTGGGTGGGGGCCAGGCGGGAAGAGGGTCGCTGGGTGGGTTGCGGCCCAAGGGAGGAAGCTGGCATGGAGGGTTTGGCGCGAGGCCACAGGATTGAGGGAGATGTAGCAGGGACCTAGGCGTCCTAAAAGGGCGGGAGATGGGTCACGGCAGAGGACCGAGGACAGGCGGGAGCTGGTGTGCGCGAGGCTCCTTCGTGGGGTACAGCTGGGGTAGAACAGAAGGACAGGACAGCTGGGGTAGAACAGAAGGACAGGACGGAGAAAGGAGAATTAGACTGGGTACCTGGGCAAAGAAGCGAGAGGCGACGCGGGGTTGGGTGGGGGCAAGGTGTCCGTCAAGAAGGTTAGAGAGAAAGACATAGGCCTAAGTGGGAAGACTGGGAGGCAGTGAGCAGAGTGGGAGAAACATGTGGTAGAGAAGAAACTTAGGGTGGAGCGAAAAGTGCTGTCTGGGGTACTATGTAGGGTGAAAAGTCCAGGGAACCTGAGAAGCAAGGTTGGGAAAGAAGAGATTCATTGCGTAGGAGCCCTAAGGAAGAAACACAGAGGAAGCCCTGGGGCAGACCACCAGAGGGTACAGCAGACTTGGGAAGCAGGTCTAAACTAAAACAGCCTTCCCTGTACCTCCTCACACAGCCCCATCCACAGTTATTGTCTTCCCCTTTGTAGTTGTAGATTCTCACTGTTTGATTTCTATCCTTTTTTTTTTTTTTAAATTATGACTGGTCCTGTCTGGTGACAATGTTTAGTGGGAACATGGACCTTTAGATATGAGATGTTTAGGAAATATAGTACCCCGTTTCCCCCTCCAAGGTCATGAATTTACTGACTCTGCTTCTAGGAAGATTTGATGTATTACGAACCACATTGTGTCAAAGTTTGCACACCTTCTTTCACCTCAGTCCCTTCTATAAGCAAAACTGTCTACTGTTGTGATTTATCCACCCCCACTTACATGTCCTATAGCTCCAGGTACACTCCAGCCTCCCCGGTCCGAGCCCTCAAAGCATCAGTGGTGAGCATGGTATGGTTGTGACCTGCTCATAGGTCAGCTCTAGGCCTTCCGACATCATGGCCAAGCAGCAGACTATTGAGGCCTGGCTGTTTCCCCTTAATGCTACTTGTTCACTTTGTCTGGGTGAAGGTACATGTCCATGTCCTTAGGAAGCAATAAAAGCAGATGTCTGACTACCTAGAATATTTCCACTTAAGATAACTCAGATTCTGAGGACAAGACCAGATAAAAGGCCAAATCAGACACCCTTTGGGTGTAGCATCTTATTTGGTAGGGGTATGTGAAATGCCCAGCTAGGAATTCCTCATCTCCTAATGGTTCTGCCAGAGTAGGTCAGTGAATCTTGCTCTGTGGTGTGCGAGGGACTTCAGCCTTCCCCACTTACAGCCTAATTCAGAGAATCCAGACTGCTCCCTGGGTCATGAGAACTGTCAAAAGAGTGGCTCCTGAGATAAAAATAAAGTCTTTAAAGAAGAAAATAGCCTTACCATTGGGAAGCAGAAGAGGTCTCAGTGGAGCTTCTGGGATGGGCCCAAGGATGGTGGGAGCTGCCCTCAATTTGGCAGCTTCAGAATTATATCTTGTCCTACTCAATAGATGCTGATGTCTCAAGCACAAAACATAATGTTTTTTTGCCCACTGAGTGCAGTTAGTTAGTTCAATTGTAGCTTCTGGGCAATCCCCTTACTCTCAGTAGGTTTGGAGGACTTGGCTCAGAAATAAGTTCTGACTTTTTTCCAGTGGAAAATGCAACTGAAAGTTTATTTCTTATTTCCTCTTAGTACATGCTTAGTACTTCCCAGCATGGGAGGAACATTATCCCATCTTTTATCCTACCTTCCCCACCCAACATCCACAAAGAAATTATTTCCTCCCTGACTGGCCATCTCTCTTCCCTCAACACACACACAGAAATTATTTCCTCCCTGACTGGCCATCTCTCTTCCCTCAACAAACACACACACACAAAATAGTCAAGGAAAAATAAAAAGTTATTGTAGGGCAGGTATTTCTAGCCTCATTTCACTCCGTAGGAACAAATAGGAGTGTGGAACCCTGTGGGTATAGACAATGTCACAGGCAGAGGGACTCCCTTTGTTGGTCTCTTGACCCTGCTGGAGAAAGCTCTGAATTCCAGGCTCTTTCATTTGCCTCCTTTTCTCAGAAGAGTTGGGGACTCTATTGGAAACAGAGAGACAGGTTCAAGGTCTTTCAGAGGAAAGCATCTAAGAAAGGGTAGTGCTGATATGAATGGCTTGGTCCCTCCCAAGGGTCATTGACCTTGCAGACTCTGCTAGAATACATATGCTGGTCTAATCCTTGAGCCAAGGAGCCCTGTTCCTACATTAAAGAGATTTAGTGAGAGTCTAGGTTGGCTTTTTCCTCAGGCCCATAATCTCTGAAAACAGACATGGGAGGGAGAGGATTATTTATTTTCCCATCCATAGACCTGTGTTTGTAGTTCAAGGACTTAAGTCACTAAGATGGAGACCCCAAAACTGTCCATTTCATCACCCAAGAAAGTAGGCAAGCAGAGGAGCCCCAGACCTTGCTATGGCAAGATTTGATTTTGTGCTGTAGTAGAAAGAAGCCCAGACTGGTAACCTGGGTTCTATTTGTCCTACTTCTATCGCTAACCAGATAGGTGACTCTGGGCTTAGTTTAACTCTTCTGTTAAAACCAAAAGATTGGAGATCATCTCTCAACTCCATTCTAGCTCCAAGATTCTCTAGGTCCTGGAGCACCCCTGCCCCAGGCCCTCCAAATGAACAGAGGCTTACTAAATTGGATTGTCAGAGCAAGATTCGTTGTTAGCAGAGGAGCCTGAAAACATCTTCCTGGCCCAAACAACAGTGAGCTCTTTTGGTCACCATGCATTAGGGACTTCTGGCCAGGACTGCCACCAAAGGCAATTGTTTCTGTCTCTTCCACCTTTTTGCCACCCTACCCCAATCAGAATAGTTAATTGAGACTTCCATGTCATTTCAAACTTCACTTGAGATAGTAAACCCTGTTTTGGGCATCTTTGGCTTCAAAACCTATTATTATAAAACTCAAATTGAACTGCCCTGCTCTACTTTACCCACCCCTGCCAAAAGGTACAGCTGAACAGCAGTGACCTTGTGGAGCCTTTCTGTAAACACAGGGCTTATGTACTCAAGGGTATACCCAAAAACCCCAGAAAGTATCATCTCATGTGCATCACACCTGGTGATTTAAACTGTTTAGTTTGGCCCTTTCCTTAGTCCTGAAATGAGACATGGGAGGGGTGAGATTGTTTCTCCTCCCACCCATAAACCTTAGCCTTCTCTCTCTTCCGCAGTCTACGTGGGGAGGCCAGGGAAGCACAAAGAACAAGAGAAAAGATGCATCCAACTGAGAGCTAAAAGGAGACAATGAGGTGATATTTTCCCACTGCCCAGGTGTTGTGTTTCCAGCTCTTACCCCTTCTTATTTTAGAGACTGGCCATTCCTAGGGTGACCTGGGAATTCATCCCTCCACACTGCTCCCCAAGCACTTGGATAACAAAGCTGAGCTGTCCTCATCTGTGTTATAAGTAAACAGGTCACTATCTACAACCTGGTGAAAATGAATCAGATCTTTCTGCTGTAAATACAGACACATAAGCTGAGAAAAGGTTGGTGGGTTTCCTTCAGAGGGCACTAGGTTGACCCTAAAGATCACTTAAGAGCTGCAAATCGCTCAATGTCTAGGTCTGGTTCCTGGAAAGGGGCGTGTAGTCAGGTTGCAGACAATACCTAATTCCACCTCTTCTCTCAACCCTTTACCCTTTCCCCCTCCCCAGTTATTCAAAGTCCTGATAGAGAGCAGAGCCAGCTTTGTGATTCCAACATTTTTTTGGCTGAGATTTCATTCAGTTCAGGAAGGCACAGACAGGAGAGGATGATGCTTGGGTTTGGTCCACTTCTAGTACCTGCACTGCTCAATCCCAGGCAGGTCGGAAGATCTGTCTTGTTCATAATCACTGGGCAAATATCATATGATATTGCTTATATGTGGAATCTAAAAAAAGCTACAAATGGACTTATCTACAAAACAGAAATAGAGTTACAGATGTAGAAAATAAACTTATCGTTACTGGGGGAGGGGGGTAAGGGAGGGGAGGGATAAATTGGAAGATTGGGATTGACACATACACACTACTATATATAAAATAAATAACTAATAAGGACCTACTGTATAGCACAGGGAACTCTACTCAATACTCTGTAATGGCCTATATGGAAAAAAATCTAAAAAAGAGTGGATATATGTATAACAGATTCACTTTGCTGTACACCTGAAACTAACACAACATTGTAAATCAACTATACCCCAGTAAAAATTTTTTTTTAAATCACTGGGCTCCACCTCAGATCCCAGATCCTAAGAGAGACCAGAGAAAAAAATTTCCCCTCCTCCCTATTGCAACCAAAAGGATGGCATGGATCCTTGCCCCTCTCTCCACTTTCACCCTCTTTCCCAACAACATCCTTCTCACTACCTTTCTACCCACTAAGCCACATGGAGTGTGTTTTAAATTCCAATTTTGGAGTTTCACTGGATCAAGCAGGATTCTTTAGAGGATTTGAAGAGCTTTAATTACTTGTGATGTCCATATTCTTTCAGGCTTTCAGAGCCACTACATAGAGAAAACTTGACTTTCTGATATTTTTTTCACCAATAGTTAGAGCTGTGGGAACATTTTTGTGGAGAGGGGGAGATGAGGGTGGTAGCTGATGCCTGACCTTGGAAGTCAGACCTTGGATTGGTCTCACCTGCTGCTTCTCAGGAAGCGTGGTGGGAAATCTTCTGTCTGGAAGGGATACCCATTCCTGCCCATTCCTGTTTAAATGCGATATCATGTTGATGGAAGAAAGCCAGGGCCATGGAGGATTCTTATTATGGTGCCAGGTGCATTCAAAAGAACAGGGAAGAAAGTCTTTGTCTCAGGTTACAATGACCAGCCTTTCCTCCCTCCTCATAAAAATACTTCCTTTTGAATTGGGAGGCTGGCTGTTTCTAGTTGCTTTGTATTCAGCTCACTGAACTGAATTTACAGTACATATGTGCCTGCGTCCATCACTGAATGGTGTCTGTGTTGCTCTAAAGCCAGTTTCCATTTGAGATCTTTGAACCAAATCTGTCTTGTGTCACTAACTTCTCCCTCTCTATGCCTCCTCTCGCTGTGGTGTGTCTCCAGTTGGCACTGCCTAATTTGACCCAGTTCCTCTAAGGAGACACTAAGGTCTTCCTGGCAGGCCAGGCAGGGGAGAAAGTTCTTTGAGGGGCAGGGAGTGGGAAGGTGCAGAGGGATATGCTGCCTGAAGACTTGAGCAAACAGTGAAGTCCATCTCCTGATGTGCTCCTGGCTCTCAGAATACCAGGATCGGGAACAGCAGAATCTCAGTCCAGTCTCACTCCCAGAGCTACCAACTTGGCATTTAGACCAGTTGGAGACAGCTAAAGACTGATTTTGCCCAAGATGTGTCATGGAGCACCTGTTAAGAAAAATTAAGAAACAGAAGAGCTCAGTTTACTTCTAGGAACAAAGTCCAACTCAGAAAACAACTCCTTCAGACCCTTCTGGAAATTGTTTTGGGGCCATTTGGGCAGGTGTCCAAGAATGAGATGCACTTCCTGAGCCAGTATTCAGCATAGCTGAATGCTGTGCTTCAACTCTTCTGCTCACCTAGTGCTTGTCTAGCTCCCCGTTCATACACACACATGCGCGCGCACGCACACACACACACACACACACACACACACACACACACACACACACACACACACACACACACACACACACACACACACACACACACACACACACACAATCGCATTAGGATATTTCTCCCCACAGAGCCTGCTCAATTTGTTCTTACTTTTTTTTTTTTTTTTTTGCGGTACGCGGGCCTCTCACTGCTGCGGCCTCTCCCGCCGCGGAGCACAGGCTCTGGACGCGCAAGGTCAGCGGCCGTGGCTCACAGGTCCAGCCGCTCCGCGGCATGTGGGATCCCCCCGGACCGGGGGACGAACCCGCGTCCCCCGCATCGGCAGGCGGACTCTCAACCACCGCGCCACCAGGGAAGCCCCACTTTTTTTTTTTTTAATAAATAAATTTACTTATTTATTTATTTTTGGCTGCGTTGGGTCTTCGTTGCTGCGCGCAGGCTTTCTCTAGTTGCAGTGACCGGGGGCTACTCTTTGTTGCGGTGTGTGGGCTTCTCATCGTGGTGGCTTCTCTTGTTGTGGAGCACGGGCTCTAGGCACACGGGCTTCAGTAGTTGGGGCACACGGGCTCAGTAGTTGTGGCTCGCGGGTTCTAGAGCACAGGCTCAGTAGTTGTGGCACACAGGCTTTGTCGCTCCGCGGCATGTGGGATCTTCCCAGACCAGGGATCAAACCCGTGTCCCCTGCATTGGCAGGTGGATTCTTAACCACTGTGCCACCAGGGAAGTCCCTGCTCTTACTTTTTAAGTAACAGACCCCACTCCCACGGGGATCACACCAAAGGAAAAGATGTTAGAACCAGGGAAAAGCAAGAAGATCCATGAAGGCCTTGAGTACCCTGGCTTTTGAAAGGAAGCACACCTCAGAGAGACAGGAGACTTGGGTTCTTTTCCTTGTTCCAGGCTCACTATGAGCCCTGAGACAAGTCACTTAGCTGCTCTGAACCTCAGTTTCTCCAGAAAATGGGGAAAACCTACTCACTCTTGCTTCTCCTGCATTGGGGTGGGGGGGGGGAAGTCACGTGTGGCATCTTGAGCTCTGCAAAATCCCAAAGGGCAATTATGGAGCTAATGATTAAGAAATGAAAGGGGCCCCATGAGTACCAGACTGCGTTCCCTCATATTTCCATCTCTGACCACCGCAAGTTCTATGGCTAGTTCCAGAGGGTATGAGTTCACTAACCACTGTGGACTTGGGCTCTTCTCATCATTGCCCCTAAGGGAACCTTCAAGGAACTGCTTCTTACTGTGGCTTGGTCTAGCAGTCTGGTCCCAAAGCTCAGTCCATCCCAGGGAGGATGTCAAGAAAAGAGGAGTTGAAAATAAACTTGGAGAATTATTTCTTCCACACCCAGGAGTCCTAGGTGAGACTAGAAATCTCTCTAATGAAATCTAGGGAGAGCTGCTTTGCGAAGTGAAGGAGAGCCCGTGTGTCAGGCTTTCTTATGAGACTTTTTAGAGTATGATGTCTCTCAGCACTAGACAAGAATGACTTGGAGTGTGGTGAGAGGGAGACAGGGTGATAGACACTTTTCCCCTGTGTGCCCTCCAGAGCCCCCATCCCCAGCTCTATCAATATAGTATTACCAGCAAACCAGATTTCCATCCATCTGCCTCAGTGAGATCCTTCAAAGAGACCAAGAATCCGGGTGGCAGCTCAGGCTGTTCCCTCACCCCACTCTAGCTCCCCCAAATCTGCCCCTGGGGTATTTATTTTTCATAAGATGACTGGTGAAAGCAATTTTGGATGTATGTAAATTTCTACCAAATAGAATTTTTTTTCTCCTCCCACAGGCTCCTGAGATAATTCATTGCAACAAATTATCACTTTTAATTATCCTCAGTTTTGATTGTTTAATACTCTACTGCCAATTACTGTTTGCCTTCCCTCAAATAGACTAACTTGCATTTTAAATTCAGGTTCCCACCCCAACTCCCCTTTTAAAAAAATAAACATAGCAAAGTAATTGACAAGAAGGGGGAAAACACTTAAAGGTTTAATTTGACTATTACACCTTCAGTAGAGGATTCCTCTCTGAACTTGAGGTGGGCTGCTCTCCTCTATCTTCTACTTTCCTGTCCCCCTCCCTCCTTCCACCCAAAAAAGTATCCCTTGAATGACTGAATCTAGCTTCTTCCTCCTATTGCTACCCCATCCTTAACAAGGTTTAGAGCCTCTGTGGGGTTGTTTCTTTGCCTCATGAGAGCTGAGCTGTAAACTGTCTCCTTTCCTACACCATCAGCTCCACTTACAGGGAGAGGGTCTACTCTCCAAACAACACGATCAGGGACTGGTGTAGAATAAGACAGTGTTTCCACCTCAGAGACTGGGGAAGCCTGCAGAAGTTGGAGGTTGGAGGAGACCCTGGGGTTTGTAAGTCAGGGTACATCGTCTTTCTCTCCAGGACAAAGTATGAGGTTTTGCTTCTTTAGGATAGGGTCAGAGCACACTTAAGTGTTCCTTTAGGGTTCTTGCTAACTCCAGAATGTTAGAGAGAAACCTACTCCCTTTCCAGATCTGGCTTCTAATAGTAGCTGTTTTCTCTTCCAGCAGAATCTCTCTAAGATGGACATAGAAGACAGCAATGGCCGCTCCTATATGTCTGGTATGCCCTCTTGTGCATTCTGTTTGTAAGGGGCTGGGAGCAGATGCTCTCCTGTGGAGGAGAGTGGAGAGCCTTCAGCCTAGCACAGGACCTCTGAGTGCCCTGGTCACAGAGCTGTCACTCACTCTTGGTAGTGTGCATTTATTTTGGTCATTTTACATTCCCTATAAAGTGATTCTCTCTCCAGACATCTTAGAGGATAGGAGTAGGAGAAGGAAATAGGAGAGGAATATGAGTAGAGACTATTAGAGAGAGGACTGATTTGAAACAAAGAGACAGAAGGAAGATAAGATTCCTTCTTCTATGCTCTGAGGTCACCAGCTAAACACAACACAACATCCTGTCCTAGCCAGGTAGAGAGCAGAGCCAGGTTTCAAACCTCAAAGGCCTGCAGGGGCCAGGTGTGTATGTAAAAGAGTGAACTGGCTTTGGATAATGAGCAGAAGAGAATGATGGGGACTGTCATGGACTGGAGAGCACATGTCCTACCTCAAGGAGCAGCAGCTCTGCAGGGTCCAACAGGCATTGCCATGTGGGAATGTGTATCCAGTATGGCCAAAACTTCTAGCTTTTCAAAAGAAATCAGAAATCAGGATTTTATATGAAATGTCTCCATTTAAAAATAATAACTCCATATTTTAAAAAATGTTCCATGGGGCAAGAAGCCAAATTTATCTATGGTCTGAATTCAGCCAGTGGGCCAAGAGCTTACACCTTTGAAGGAGAGGTAGAGAGCCCAGTTCTCCCCCAATCCTTTCCGTGATCATAACGTCGTAGCTTTTTATACCTGCCAAATACTCTTACTGAGGCAGAAGAGATCACTGCTTGTAGTATGGGTGGCTTTTAGGGATATGAAAGTAATCAGGATCCTCTTAGAGGTTCACAAGATGAAAAGAAATGAGGAACTTCATCTGGCTCTCTCTCTGAGGGTGTAGGAAAGGGCCTAAGACAGAGTTTGTCTCTACGATGGAAGGAATCATTTTTTGGACCATTAGAATGTTAGGGCAGGAAATGATTGTAAGAGGTAAGGGAGCCAGAATTGGGTTTTGAGGTGATGCGTATCCCCGTCAGTAATCCAGGCACCATTGTAGAAATGACCTACAGTTTATTTTTTTACCTTAAAGTGGGACCAATGGAGGAATTATGGGCATGCGCTAAGGGAGATAGCAAGATGGGTCAGACACACATATGAGAGTCATTGACAACACCTGCATAATGTCAAGGTAAGAAGTTGACTCTGACCCCTTTCTCATTTAAGGAGGGAAGGCGTTGGAATGGGTACAGGCATTTGATACCTGTTACATGCTGGACAGAGTAACAGGGATCAAGTGGACTGATTTAGTTGAAAGAGACTTTATTGGAAATAAGTCATGGCCTTTCTGAGGAGCCAGCCAGTCCTCCTACCTCCTGCTCAGTTAAGCCTATTCAGAAAACCACTATTGAGGAACACCTGTTCTCAGGACCCTGCACTGGTGCTGGAGAACACTCAGATGGAGAAGTTCTTGCCCTAAGGCAGGCAAATGAGAAGCTAGGAAGCCGGCTGGGGAAATCCCATGGAGCTCTTTTCAGCCCTATCGCTGGAGAATGTTGGATATTAGAGGAAAACTTCTGAGGGTGTTGGCTTCACTGTGCTATGAAACCAAGCTTTTCCCTGCTTTCAGCAGGGTGGCCCTTCCTAGATAAGAAGAGTCCTCTGCACAGGATGGTTTTTGAATGAAAGTGGAGGCCAGAAACCCCTCATCTGT